>NC_143041.1:46717446-47017446 GCF_057628025.1 Oncorhynchus mykiss | reverse complement strand
CGTTTACACCCATAGGGTCCTCTGGGTCGAGGTATGGGGTGGGGGAGGAGGGGGGGTGAGACAGGCATAAAACGTTTCCACCCATAGGGTCCTCTGGGTCGAGGTATGGGGTGGGGGAGGAGGGGGTGGTGAGACAGGCATAAAACGTTTACACCCATAGGGTCCTCTGGGTCGAGGTATGGGGTGGGGGTGGATGGGGGTGAGACAGGCATAAAACGTTTACACCCATAGGGTCCTCTGGGTCGAGGTATGGGGTGGGGGAGGAGGGGGGTGAGACAGGCAGATCAGATGTAGACGCTGTTACTCTTCCATATGGGAATCACCATTGTGTTGTACAGAGATGAATGCAGCGGGAGACCCCATTTGAGCTGATTTTATGACCCATTTTTAGAGGGAGAGAAATCCCACTAAAGTGAAAAACACTAAAGGGAGAGAAATCCCTGACTCAGTCACAGCTGGGCTGAACAAGCCATGCCTTTGGGGCTGAGGATTGGGGGGGGCTCAGATTGCATGTGTTTAATCCTCCCAGAACTTCAGAGAGAGGGAATCCAAGACAGAAATCACCACAACAATCCCCCAAAAGCCAACTTGCAGGGCGGTCAATCAGAGGTTATCACTGATAATAACATGAATACTACACAACAACAACAACAACAAAAACGACATATTAGCCAGTTTTCAAAAACTGGAAGCCTGGAGCAGGGAAGGGTGGCTGAGAACAAACCAATAGCTGGCCACCTTGACTATTTACATTGACCCCATTCTTTTGTTTTTACACTGCTCGCTGTTTATCATCTACGCAGAGTCACTTTTCAAATTACCTCGACTAACCTGTACCCCAGCACAATGACTCGGTACCGGTACGTGACGTGACGTGACGTGACGTGTCGTGTCGTGTCGTGTCGTGTGTTACTTTCTGATTACATTTTTTGTATTACTTTAGATTATTTATTAAATATTTAGCAAACTCTATTTCTTGAACTGCATTGTTGGTTAATTAAAGGCTTGTATGTAAGTCATTTCACAGTAAGGTCTACACCTGACAAATAACATTTGATTTGGAGAGGGCGGGGTGAGTGAGCTGCCATTTGCATGGCTCTGTATGGTGAGCTCCGTAAGGGTTAGGGCTTTGGGCTGTGTTCAAAATGGCACCCTATTCCCTATATAGTGCACTACTTTTGACCAGGGCCCATAAGCAGGCCCATGGGGTTACTGGTCTAAAGTAGTGCATGATGTAGAGAATAGACTTCCATTTGGGACACCTCCTAGAGGGGATTAAGCAACATATGGTGGAACCAAACAGTGGGGTGTTTAGAAGTAAATAAAAACATGTTTTCATTCAGGGACCAGTGTGTGTGTGTGTGTGTGTGTGTGTGTGTGTGTGTGTGTGTGTGTGTGTGTGTGTGTGTGTGTGTGTGTGTGTGTACTTAGTTCAGTTGGCACTCTGCCATTTGTCGATGGACGACTGCTGCTCTCAAAGATATAAATCTGTGCGTGTCTCTGAGATTGTCATTATTCCTTAAAAAGGGCGACTGCACTTCCTTATTTCGGCGGCCTCATTTTGAAGATGGGCTAAAACTGCTGTTCCAATAGAAATCTCAGATCACTCTTGTAGGCGATGTCATGGCGACGTTGGCTAGCTAAGCGTACGCGTAGAAACACGTCGTCGTGACTATCGGTTGTCTGGCGCCAAACTGCAGCTCTGGGTTTAGAAACTGAATGAACATTAAGAAATGCTTAGCAGCAAGGCCCCCCCCCCCCCCCCTAGTGGCGCAGTGGTTTATGACACCACATCGCAATGCTTGAGGCGTCACTACAGACCAGGGTTCGTTCCCAGGCTGTATCATAACCAGACCGGGAGCCCCATAGGGCGGTGCACAGTTGGTCCAGCGTCGTCAGGTAGCCTAGTGGTTAGAGCATTGGACTAGTTACAAGTTCAAATCCCCGAGCTGACAAGGTACACATCTGTCGTTCTGCCCCTGAACAGGCAGTTAACCCACTGCTCCTAGGGCCGTCATTGAAAATAAGAGTTTGTTCTTAACCAACTTGCCTAGTTAAATAAATAAAACATTTAAAAGGGGAGGGTTCAGTGCCGTTTTGTTGTTTACAACTTTCTAACTATTACCAGTATGTGTGTGTCTGGCAGTGTTTCATCTGGAGTTATGTTACTACTCAGGTCTCAGGAGGGACACAAGATGCTCCTGAATGGCTTTATGGAATATTGACAAGTTGCAGTTGGGATACAAGCGCTCTCCGATCATCGTCATTTTAATTTTTGCCCCCCAAAAAGTGGCAGACTAGAGTGATTGACAGTATCAAACACATCAGCAAGTGGTCTCTCCATTAAGGGCTTAGGGCCAAGCATGAACAAGTCTGAAGCGCTGTGTAAAATGGGTAGGTCTGTCTGCGTAAAATGGGCAGTTCTGTCTGGAGGTTCGGACTGCTCTGATTGGATAGAGCATGCACAGCTGCTTCTCTCGTATTACTGGGCATGCTGGTAAGCCATACCCTCCCAGTAAGTCATGACAAACACACTTCATGACCAACTTATCCTATTTACACTTTGTAGTCAATTTTGACACTAGAAGAAAAATGTTTCTGACTCATATCGATGCCACAATGAACCAACTTCTGTTTTTAAACGGCTTAAGGGGCAGTTGACCTTTAACCTTGTCCATGAGGTTTGTGTCAACTAAAGAACGTGCCAACTGAAATCTCACACACACACACACACACACTAGAACATAGAACCCAGGGCTCTAAAGTGCGACCAATGTGGTCGCATCAAAATATTTTGCTGTGCGACCATTAGTTTTATTTTTGGAGCCCTGTGAGCCAAAACAAATCTAGTACTGATAAAGCGTCGTTGTACCGTTGTTTACCCGGTGTCCTGGAGAAAGTAGTGAGTGCAGATTCAATAGCGCCATTGGTTGGACCATTACTACAGCGGTTTCCTTCCCTTAGTACAGGCTCACCATTACTACAACGACTTCCTTCCCTTAGTACAGGCTCACCATTACTACAACGACCTCCTTCCCTTAGTACAGGCTCACCATTACTACAACAACTTCCTTCTATAGATCTGACCCATAGCACAGGCTCACCATTACTACAGCGACTTCCTTCCCTTAGCACAGGCTCACCATTACTACAGAGACTTCCTCCCTTAGTACAGGCTCACCATTACTACAGAGACTTCCTCCCTTAGTACAGGCTCACCATTACTACAGAGACTTCCTCCCTTAGTACAGGCTCACCATTACTACAACGACCTCCTCCCTTAGTACAGGCTCACCATTAATACAGCGACTTCCTTCCCTTAGCACAGGCTCACCATTACTAGAGTGACTTCCTTCCCTTAGTACAGGCTCACCATTACTACAACGACTTCCTTCTATAGATCTGACCCATAGTACATTTTTTTTCTTCCAATAGCGGATCAGCCAGGAACCAGATTTGACATTCATAAACATTGCCGTGGGCCGTTCTAAAACGACTTGTTATTTTGATGTTAACAAACTGGTAACTTTTACCACTATATTCACACGTCTGGAAGCAGAGAAGGAAAGGACAGGGGGAATCTCCTTCAGGAAGTCGACGATCACACGAATGAACGAACCACAGATCTCTTGCACGACATCGTCACAAACCGGATTTTTTTTTTTTTTTACAGTGTTACAATGTTCAATGTAATGCATCTCAATAGGAAAAATAGTGCTTTTACACAATGTAGAAACCTAATATCTATGACAGCTTTTATAATCAACTAAAAAATGTCTTCAGTGTTACATTTCAGTTTCTCGGGCATACCATGTGCTTCAAAAGCAGCTAGAATTCATATGGGCCCCAATACAGGCTGTATATCAGTCAATTTATACAATCTTAACCTCATGTGGTGCTCCTAACTTATTTGTATTTATTTTTTTTAACTTAGGAGCACCACTTGCTATAAATTAGAGGCCTGGGTGCACCTTATGTACTTATGACTGAAATCACACCAACAGACAGTGTGATCAGACGGAGGAATAAAGGGACACTGAACGTTAAGTTGCTCTTCTACCTGTGAAGTAAGACACTAATAAACAAAATGTGATTATTACAGTTATATACTTTGTTATATACACACATACCAATGTTGTGAAGTTACAACCCCCCCCACCATTGATCCAAACCTAGCCCATAGGGCACAGGGTGGTGGCAGTCAAGGCCCTGGGTTCCACAAATCACACCAGATAGACTCATTAGGTTGAGTTGGATAGACTCATTAGGTTGAGTTGGTTAGACTCATTAGGTTGAGTTGGTTAGACTCATTAGGTTGAGTTGGTTAGACTCATTAGGTTGAGTTGGTTAGACTCATTAGGTTAAGTTAGACTCATTAGGTTACGTTGGTTAGACTCATTAGGTTAAGTTAGACTTATTAGGTTACGTTGGTTAGACTAACTGGATCCACAAAAGGGTTAATGTCCTGTAGTTTGAAACAATCCTCTTACCTGGCAAATGGAATGTAAGAGATGCTGTACCTGAAAGAGAAAACAAGAAAAACAGACTGAGTATAAACACCATACAGGTGAACCATCCAAGTATAGTACATTATCAGGTAGCGTAATATTATACAGGTACATTATCAGGTAACCTATATCATAATATACAGGTATAGTATCAGGTAGCGTATATTATAACATACAGGTATAGTATCAGGTAGCCTATATTATAATATACAGGTATAGTATCAGGTAGCCTATATTATAATATACAGGTATACTATCAGGTAACCTATATTATAATATACAGGTATAATATATTATAATATACAGGTATACTATATTATACAGGTATACTATCAGGTATAATATATTATAATATACAGGTATACTATATTATACAGGTATACTATCAGGTAACCTATATTATAATATAAAGGTATAATATATTATACAGGTATACTATCAGGTAACCTATATTATAATATACAGGTATAATATATTATACAGGTATACTATCAGGTAACCTATATTATAATATACAGGTATAATATATTATACAGGTATACTATCAGGTAACCTATATTATAATATACAGGTATACTATCAGGTAACCTATATTATAATATACAGGTATAGTATCAGGTAACCTATATTATAATATACAGGTATAATATATTATAATATACAGGTATACTATATTATACAGGTATACTATCAGGTAGCCTATATTATAACATACAGGTAGGTATACTATCAGGTAACCTATATTATAATATACAGGTATAGTATCAGGTAACCTATATTATAATATACAGGTATAGTATCAGGTAACCTATATTATAATATACAGGTATAGTATCAGGTAACCTATATTATAACATACAGGTAGGTATACTATCAGGTAACCTATATTATAATATACAGGTATACTATCAGGTAACCTATATTATAATATACAGGTATAGTATCAGGTAACCTATATTATAACATACAGGTAGGTATACTATCAGGTAACCTATATTATAATATACAGGTATAGTATCAGGTAACCTATATTATAATATACAGGTATACTATCAGGTAACCTATATTATAATATACAGGTATAGTATCAGGTAACCTATATTATAATATACAGGTAGGTATACTATCAGGTAACCTATATTATAATATACAGGTATAGTATCAGGTAACCTATATTATAATATACAGGTAGGTATACTATCAGGTAGCCTATATTATAATATACAGGTATAGTATCAGGTAACCTATATTATAATATACAGGTATAGTATCAGGTAGCCTATATTATAACATACAGGTAGGTATACTATCAGGTAACCTATATTATAATATACAGGTATAGTATCAGGTAACCTATATTATAATATACAGGTATAGTATCAGGTAACCTATATTATAATATACAGGTATAGTATCAGGTAACCTATATTATAATATACAGGTATAGTATCAGGTAACCTATATTATAATATACAGGTATAGTATCAGGTAACCTATATTATAATATACAGGTATAGTATCAGGTAACCTATATTATAATATACAGGTATAGTATCAGGTAGCCTATATTATAATATACAGGTATAATATATTATACAGGTATACTATATTATAATATACAGGTATAATATATTATACAGGTATACTATCAGGTAACCTATATTATAATATACAGGTATAGTATCAGGTAACCTATATTATAGGCCTAGGCTCATGGAGTGCAAGTGAGGATACCCGAGGTAGGATAAAGACTTAACAACGTGCTGCGGCTCCCGAGACCAGCAAGTCAATCTGGAGATCGATTGAGTTAGTCTGTAATAATCCATGTTAACGTCATCGCTACATTTATCCAGAGGTGTGATCAGTATTATACAGATTATGTTGTGAAGCATGACGAGAGGAATGTAAAAATCGGCATGAAAATGTTAGAAAATTAATCTTCCATAAATGGCAGTCTTTCCCGTGACATAGATAAAAATAGGTGGAGTCAATATAAATATTATATCCATATAAACTCAGCAAAAACAAAAAGAAATGTCCTCTCAATGTCAACTGCGTTTATTTTCAGCAAACTTAACATGTGTAAATATTTATATGAACATGACAAGATTCAACAACTGAGACATAAACTGAACAAGTTCCACAGACGTGTGACTAACAGTGTTAAAACGATGTAAGCTGTTAGTGTCTTAACGACCGTTCCACAGGTGCATGTTCATCAATTGTTTATGGTTCATTGAACAAGCATGGGAAACAGTGTTTAAACGAAGATCTGTGAAGTTATTTTGATTTTTTTGTCCCTGAACAAAGGGGGGTCAAAATCAAAAGTAACAGTCAGTATCTGGTGTGGCCACCAGCTGCATTAAGTACTGCAGTGCATCTCCTCCTCATGGACTGCACCAGATTTGACAGTTCTTGCTGTAAGATGTTACCCCACTCTTCCACCGAGACACCTTCAAGTTCCCAGACATTTCAGGGGGGAATGGCCCTAGTCCTCACCCTCCGATCCAACAGGTCCCAGACGTGCTCAATGGGATTGAGATCCGGGCTCTTCGCTGGCCATGGCAGAACACTGACATTCCTGTCTGCAGGAAATCACGCACAGAAGGTGCAGTATGGCTGGTGGCATTGTCATGCTGGAGGGTCATGTCAGGATGAGCCTGCAAGAAGGGTACCACGAGGGATGATGATGTCTTCCCTGTAACGTGGACAGTTGAGATTGCCTGCAATGACAACAAGCTAAGTCCGATGATGCTGTGACACACCGCCCCAGACCATGACAGACCCTCCACCTCCAAATCGATCCCGCTCCAGAGTACAGGCCTCGGTGTAACGCTTATTCCATCGACCATAAACGCGAATCCGATCATCACCCCAGGTGAGACAAAACCGCGTCTCGTCAGTGAAGAGCACTTTTTTGCCAATCCTGTCTGGTCCAGCGACGGTGGGTTTGTGCCCATAGGCGACTTTGTTGCCAGTGATGTCTGGTGAGGACCTGCCTTACAACAGGCCTACAAGCCCTCAGTCCAGCCTCTCTCAGCCTATTGCGGACTGTCTGAGCACTGATGGAGGGATTGTGCGTTCCTGGTGTAACTCGGGCAGTTGTTGTTGCCATCCTGTACCTGTCCCGCAGGTGTGATGTTCGGTTGTACCAATCCTGTGCAGGTGTTGCTACACGTGGTCTGCCAATGCGAGGACGATCAGCTGTCTGTCCTGTCTCCCTGTAGCGCTGTCTTAGGGGTCTCACAGCGAGTGTCTGTCCAGCTGAGAGACTATACAACACAGCGAGTGTCCAGCTGACAGACAATACAACACAGCGAGTGTCCGTCCAGCTGAGAGACGATACAACACAGCGAGTGTCCGTCCAGCTGAGAGACGATACAACACAGCGAGTGTCCGTCCAGCTGACAGACTATACAACACAGCGAGTGTCCGTCCAGCTGACAGACTATACAACACAGCGAGTGTCCGTCCAGCTGACAGACTATACAACACAGCGAGTGTCCGTCCAGCTGACAGACTATACAACACAGCGAGTGTCCGTCCAGCTGACAGACTATACAACACAGCGAGTGCCCGTCCAGCTGACAGACTATACAACACAGCGAGTGTCCGTCCAGCTGACAGACTATACAACACAGCGAGTGTCCGTCCAGCTGACAGACTATACAACACAGCGAGTGTCTGTCCAGCTGAGAGACTATACAACGACATTCTAATCAGAGTAGTATTGAGAAGACCATACATCTAATGAAGTATAAGAGCTCTGTCCATCTATCCCCATCTCCTCCTGATAAGACTATCACAGCATATACTATAATAACATTGTTTCATCTATAAAATAATTATTTTGATCTGTAAACAAAACAACAAAAAACCATTCTTACGATGGCCAAATTGTACATAAAATCGTCGAAACTGTAGGATGTAGGCGGAGTTAGAGAAATAAGACAGTAACAGCTGGTGTTCTACTTTGTAGTGGCTGAGCTCAACTCAAAAAAGGATAACAGTCAACGATCCAGGGCAGCCAGGTGGTATCCAGGGCAGCCAGGTGGTATCCAGGGCAGCCAGGTGGTATCCAGGGCAGCCAGGTGGTATCCAGGGCAGCCAGGTGGTCTCCAGGGCAGCCAGGTGGTCTCCAGGGCAGTCAGGTGGTCTCCAGGGCAGTCAGGTGGTCTCCAGGGCAGTCAGGTGGTCTCTAGGGCAGTCAGGTGGTCTCCAGGGCAGTCAGGTGGTCTCTAGGGCAGTCAGGTGGTCTCTAGGGCAGTCAGGTGGTCTCTAGGGCAGTCAGGTGGTAAGGGACTAATAGAATACAGGTGTGTGGTGATGTTATGATATCATGCAAATGTACTAAGGCAGCATCCCCTTTATGTGGCCGTAAACACCCCCCCCCCCCAAACAAAAGAGCCATGCCTTTTGTGGCCGTTGTGCCCTTGGGCTGGTTATAATAAATTATAAAAATTCAAAGACAACATTAAATCAAGAATAGTCTGATTGGTGACAATAGTAGCCTGTCATTTGTGTAATGAAATATCATCACCTGTGAATGATGCCCAGCTTGTGTCCAGTATGGTAAATCATAGATGCACACCTCATGTAGCCTAGTCCATATGCCTGTATGTTTTGATAAGGTTTGTATCACAACTAAAGCCGGCCAAATAACTTCTTAAAATGAAGCACATTAATCCCCATCTCAGAATCGAATGGTTTTGACCATTTTTAACAGAGAGGAAGAGTAGCGAGGTCTTCCCCAGCAGGTGGGGTTGTTTCTTTTGCTCACCAAGCCAAGCGTTTTTTTATATAGGAGGTCAATGAGTGTCCAATCTGGTCCCAAAAAAAAATGAAAAAAGAGGAGTGGCTTATTTCCTACGTGAGGTTTATAAATCGAAGATTCTGAATGCTTAGGTTATTACGAGTATACGGATATAAGTAGGACACATGACACCCCGGTCAACTTCAACAAAAACTGGATTTTGGATTTGTCTCGAGATGGCTATAGATATTCATGGGTAGAGGTATTCATTGGGTAGAGGTATTCATTGGGTAGAGGTATTCATTGGGTAGAGGTATTCATTGGGTAGAGGTATTCATTGGGTAGAGGTATTCATTGGGTAGAGGTATTCATTGGGTAGAGGTATTCATTGGGTAGAGGTATTCATTGGGTAGAGGTATTCATTGGGTAGAGGTATTCATTGGGTAGAGGTATTCATTGGGTAGAGGTAAAGCATCTCGCTCCATTGAATACAGGTGGTTGATGATGTCGACAATCCTCAACAAATATAAATATATATATATATATATATCTTTTAAATATTCCAATAAATGAGATGTAGCCACCAACCCAAAGAGAAGGATTGTTGAGAGCCCTCCGTGCCGCTTTGTGGACAACGACTGCCATTGTTAGGGCGTAGAGACAAGCATCTTTGTCAGTACATCCATAAAAAACGCTTCTAGTTTTTCCCCCCCTCCCACTTTGGCCATACAGTGAGTCTCGCAGAAGTGATTCCTCGTTATGAAGTGATCAAGTTAAAGCCTGTTTATTTAAAATGACCATATACTGTACACGGATTGTTTTAAAGCAAAACCATTGCTGATGATGGTGAACAAACAAATATATATATATTGTAAGCCCTCTTTCAGCAGGCAGGTTATATCCAGATGAGTAGTCTCCTTTTGCTTACTTTCATTCCAGTAAAACACCATTTTCAACAGCGCATATATTTAAAAAAAAAAAATAATAATAATATTTTTTTTTAAAGTTTTTTTTAAACATAGCAAATTACATAGGTTGTCACCCAACTAATAAAGCCTAATATCACGTAAGCCAATTGTAGAATTTGAATGCTGCTGAATGTCAAGCGCAGATCAGTGTGAAGATCAGGAACAGGGTGCCTAGCTCGTGTTGGTCAGCGCGCAAAGCTGGGCACATCTACAGACTGTCACGAGGCTCCTGATACTCCCTGGGGTTGTTAGGCATGCAAAATGACTGATATTCCCTGGGGTTGTTAGTTAGGCATGCAAAATGACTGATATTCCCTGGGGTTGTTAGTTAGGCATGCAAAATGACTGATATTCCCTGGGGTTGTTAGTTAGGCATGCAAAATGACTGATATTCCCTGGGGTTGTTAGTTAGGCATGCAAAATGACTGATACTCCCTGGGGCTGTTAGTTAGGCATGCAAAAGGACTGATATTCCCTGGGGCTGTTAGTTAGGCATTCAAAAGGACTGATATTCCCTGGGGCTGTTCGTCATGCAAAATGACTGCTATTCCCTGGGGCTGTTAGTTAGGCATGCAAAATGACTTGTAGATCAATGACTGTCAACACTGTTTCAAGCCTAGTTTGACACTGAAGGAGATGACTCATCAGTCGTCACAAAATAGGAGGTATTTTAGGAAGGTAGAAGGATAGTAATACGAGCAACAACAACAACAAATATACATCCGCAATTCGTAACGTCCGATTGAGACGACATACACGGATTGAATCTAGGCCTAAATTGCACAGTAAGTGGAGTGTTTACCTACCATGTCATAGCCAAGAACTGTAGAATGTAAGTGGAGTGTTACCTACCATGTCATAGCCAAGAACTGTAGAATGCAGAAGATGATGGCCAACCCCTTCTTTCCCCACTACAGAGAACAGAGAGAACTGTAGTGTCCATTCTCAGACAGCGGTGTTGTAAATTTGTTATAGCGCATTAGGCCAGTGTGTCCCCCCCCCCCCCCAACTCAGTCCTGGGGTTCCCAAGGAGTGCACATTTTGGGAGGGTGGGGGGGGTAGTACTACACAGATGATTTAAATAAATCAATTAATCGTCAAGCTTTAATTTACAAGCATTTCGCTACACTACGCTACACTGCATTAACATCTGTTAACCACGTGTATGTGACAAATACAATTTGATTTGGATCAGCTGTGTAGTGCTACGGCAACAACAAATAATATATATATATACACACACACACATTTCTGCCCCCCCAGTGGGGACCCCTAAAAATGAGTTTGGGAAACGCTGCCATAAGGTCACGCACGATGTAGGCTACTGTTTCAGAGGCTTTCAGATACTTACCCAGAAAACTGCACAAAGAGTCAAAATGAGACAGAGCTGGAGGCAGAAAGAAGAAAAAATAAATTAAAACAACTTTAAAAAAAATATTGATTCAATTAATGAATTATCTGATTAATCTTCTGTGGAGGGATTTACTTCAGATTACCACTCAGCGTTGTGCCCTAAAGGCAGATTAACTTTAAAAGATTGAAATCCGCTTTAGTGAAAACGCCGCCCCCCCCCCAAAAAAAGATGCAATGTAATATTTAACAGACACATTGTTGTTGTGTCATTTAAAATAATGTTTATCAATTCATTTTTGACAAATATTGACTAACTTAAGAAATGCCTAGCGCTTAGCAACATCGATCCAGCCACATCCCTCAGTTATGGGATTACTTGCAATGATTGTGATATATGTGGTTGTTTAACTTACTTTAGTTGACTAGGACATTACACTTGTGTGTGTGTGTATTATGTATTTTTACCATGTCAAATAAAGTCTAATTGTTTACGATACATAGAGTACAGTAGGTATTCATATTTAATATTATTATTATAATGTATTTAATTATCTTGGTTGTTTAATTTACATTAGTTGACTAAGACTTTAGAGTACAGTAGCGAGTTACCAGCATAACACAGGTGGCTATCAGTCTGGTGGGCTCAAACATTCTCCTGGTTGTTTAATTTACATTAGTTGACTAGGACGTTAGAGTACAGTAGGTAGTTACCAGCATAACACAGGTGGCTATCAGTCTGGTGGGCTCAAACATTCTCTTCAGCTGCTTCAGAGGTCCCATCAGGAAACAGGTGCTGTAGACACACGAAGGGAAAACACACAGAGTTTAAAAAAAAAAAATAATTATCGTAGAAATAATGTCACATGGATTTGAATATCTCTGATTTATAAAGTTGGAAAGACGACTACATACTGATCAAAAGATGACTGGGTAGGGGAGTAGACATGGTTGGCCCAGCCACTGGGGAGCCAGGCCCAGCCACTGGGGAGCCAGGCCCAGCCCCTGGGGAGCCAGGCCCAGCCCCTGGGGAGCCAGGCCCAGCCCCTGGGGAGCCAGGCCCAGCCCCTGGGGAGCCAGGCCCAGCCCCTGGGGAGCCAGGCCCAGCCACTGGGGAGCCAGGCCCAGCCACTGGGGAGCCAGGCCCAGCCACTGGGGAGCCAGGCCCAGCCCCTGGGGAGCCAGGCCCAGCCAATTAGAATGAGCTTTTCCCCACAAAAATAGTTTTGGCAAGTCGGTTAGGACATCTACTTTGTGCATGACACAAGTCATTTTTCCTTGAAAATAAAAAGAGAGCCACACACTCTAGGAGCTCAGATGCAAAAATTGAATTTCCAACATTTCGACAGCCAAGCTGTCTTCATCAGGGTATAAGGGTACAAGTAATTTTTTCAACATTTGTTTATTAAGACAGATTTCACTTATAATTCACTGTTTCACAATTCCAGTGGGTCAAAAGTTTACATACACTACATTGACTGTGCCTTTAAAAAAACTTGGAAAATTTCAGAAAATTATGTCATGGATTTAGAAGCTTCTGATAGGCTAATTGACACCATTTAAGTCAATTGGAGGTGTACCTGTGGATGTATTTCAAGGCCTACCTTCAAACTCAGTGCCTCTTTGCTTGACATCATGGGGAAATCAGCCAAGACCTCAGAAAAAAATTGTAGACCTCCACAAGTCTGGTTCATCCTTGGGAGCAATTTCAAAATGCCTGAAGGTACCATGTTCATCTGTACAAACAATAGTACGCAAGTATAAACACCATGGGACCACGCAGCTGTCATAATGCTCAGGAATTAGACACATTCTGTCTCCTAGAGTTGAACGTACTTTTGTGCGAAAAGTGCAAATCAATCCCAGAACAACAGCAAAGGACCTTGTGAAGATGCTGGAGGAAACAGGTACAAAAGTATCTATATCGACTGTAAAACTAGTCCTATATCGACATAACCTGAAAGGCCGCTCAGCAAGGAAGAAGCCACTGCTCCAAAACCGTCATAAAAAAGCCAAACTACGGTTTGCAACTGCACATGGGGACAAAGATTGTACTTTTTGGAGAAATGTCCTCTGGTCTGATGAAACAAAAATAGAACTGTTTAGCCATAATGACCATCGTTATGTTTATGTTTGGAGGAAAAAGGGTGAAGCTTGCAAGCTGAAGAACACCATCCCAACAGTGGGGGGGTGGCAGCGTCATGTTGTGGGGGTGCTTTGCTGCAGGAGGGACTGGTGCACTTCACAAAATAGATGGCATCATGAGGAAAGAAAATTATGTGGATATATTGAAGCAACATCTCAAGACATCAGTCAGGAAGTTAAAGCTTGGTCGCAAATGGGTCTTCCAAATGGACAATGACCCCAAGCATACTTCCAAAGTTGTGGCAAAATGGCTTAAGGACAACAAAGTCAAGGTATTGGAGTGGCCATCACAAAACCCTGACCTCAATCCTATAGAAAATGTGTGGGCAGAACTGAAATGGCATGTGTGAGCAAGGAGGCCTACAAACCTGACTCCGTTACACCAGCTCTGTCAGGAGGAATGGGCCAAAATTCACCCAAGTTATTGAGGGAAGCTTGTGGAAGGCTACTGAAACATTTGACCCAAGTTAATCAATTTAAAAAGGCAATGCTACCAAATACTAATTGAGTGTATGTAAATGTCTGACCCACTGGGAATGTGACAAAATAAATAAATTGTTCTCTCTACTATTATTCTGATATTTAAATTACTTAAAATAAAGTGGTGATCCTAACTGAAGACAGGGAATTTTTACTAGGATTAAACGTCAGGAATAGTGAAAAACTGAGTTTAAATGTATTCAGCTAAGGTTTATGTAAACTTCTGATTTCAACTGTATACGTGTCATGACGTTGCCCTGTTTGGGTACAGCGAGCACCCTCCCCCTCTCTCTGCACCATCTCCCTCTCTCTCTTCCCCCGACACCAGGCTCTGTTAGGCAGGTCATACATTCCTGGAGGAGATTCTTCCTCATGGCCAGACAGTATAGAGAGAGCAAGTGAGTTTTCATAGAGGAAGGAACCTCACAGAACTTGAGAACTGAAAAATATTAATGTTCTGGAGAAAGTATACACGGTCGGTGAAGTAGCCAGCTAAGAACTGGTCCGTTTGGTACAATTTGGTGAAACTCATGAGACACAATACAGCCACATTACCATAACCCTGTTTATACAAGAGTCTCAGTTTTGAGGCTTGCATCTAATTGTTGTATAAAATTAATGAGTAAAGATGAAACTATGCAAAAATTATTTAATGTGATTTTAAAACTGTTTAATGAAGGAAACTCCAATTCCCTTTGGAGTTGAACTAAATCATAGGCCCAGACATTGATCTGGCGTCGTGGGACAGCCCCTTTCTGCTCTTCCAAATATTCCCACCGTGGGAATTTATCTTCAGACCATGCTTCTCTCAATTATGAGCGGGCTAAGGTTAAAGTAGAGACCAAGCTTACCTCAATTACGAGAGGGCTAAGGTTTGAGCCCATTGCTGAATTCTTAACCGTACCACGTGGTTAAACTCTGAGATTATCGAACCGACAGAATAAGAACAAGTCTTTGATATTAATTACTAGTCTGCAGCTAGGAATTCTGTACCATTGAACGCGAAGCCCGACAACCGCCGAAACATCTATTCTATAACAACATCGCTGAATGTTACTCTGAACTATCCATTCTAACCACGGCAGAGAGAGAGAGAGAGAGGGCGGACAAACTCTCCAACAGAAACAAACTTTCCAACAGAGATCACGACGACACACTGAGCGTAAATATATATATATTTTTATTGCAATTATTCCCGAATGACTGAGCATTCATGTGCAAAGGATTAGCATTTCAATTGTTATAATTATCAACTTTGTCGTGTCTCATCTCAGTCGACCCACACTTCCCTTTTGTCCACCAAGCCGCCATGCCGGTTTTGCCCCACCAGGGCACATTCCCCTATCATTTCTTGTAACCATATTTACTTGTTTGTTTGTGTGCATTTCTGTGATTGATTATTTAGTTAGTAATTAAATGATTTAAGACAATTGATGTATGGATGACTCATAGTGAAGACTGGGTTCGTGCAGATAACCAACAATTTACGTCGTTTGGAATGAGACTAACGTGAGGTAAAGAATAATTCATTAATTAGAAGACTAATTGATCAGATATTAAAATATCTGAAAGTTATATTAGGAAAATTATAACTTTGTAATCTGAATATTTTCCTTGGTGGCCCAACTTCCTAGTTAATTACATTTACATGATTAGGTTTGTTTAAAATCACATAATAATTACAGAGAATTTATTTGAAAAATAGGTCTTCAGTTTAATGATGCCAAAGACACGACACATGTATTTGTGTAATGGTTTTATAGGGACCGGCTGGTGGGCCTTGGTATTGATTATGCAACATGAAACGCATGGTTACTTACACACCTGCCTACCTGAATATACGACCTCGCATGGTTACTTATACACCTGCCTACCTGAATATACGACCTCGCATGGTTACTTATACACCTGCCTACCTGAATATACGACCTCGCATGGTTACTTATACACCTGCCTACCTGAATATACGACCTCGCATGGTTACTTATACACCTGCCTACCTGAATATACGACCTCGCATGGTTACTTACACACCTGCCTACCTGAATATACGACCTCGCATGGTTACTTACACACCTGCCTACCTGAATATACGACCTCGCATGGTTACTTATACACCTGCCTACCTGAATATACGACCTCGCATGGTTACTTATACACCTGCCTACCTGAATATACGACCTCGCATGGTTACTTACACACCTGCCTACCTGAATATACGACCTCGCATGGTTACTTATACACCTGCCTACCTGAATATACGACCTCGCATGGTTACTTATACACCTGCCTACCTGAATATACGACCTCGCATGGTTACTTATACACCTGCCTACCTGAATATACGACCTCAAATTAAAATATGACGGTCTGAGCACTTCAAGTTACTGTGTGGACAAAAGCCCTTGTCTGCATTACAAATGGCACACTATTCCCTACATAGTGTACAATGGGCCCTAGTCAAAAGTAGTGCACTACATAGGGAATAAGGTACCATTTGGGGGAAAAGGCCCAGTGTAAACATGACACTACTGTTTGTGGTTCAGAACAGTAACCAGGAGTTAGGACACACTGAACCAGTTTCTTTCTTTCGCTGTGGGAGCACAGGACGACACAAAGAGATGTCACAGTTCAACGTCCGGTAGGAAAATGATAGCGTGTCGAAAGACAGCCACACAAGGTTGTGACGACGCGACACCTGTCTGTGATAACCAATCAAATTCATTTCAGCAAGTAGAAACACACTGCCATGGAAACACTCCCAAATAAGGAGAGAAAAAAATAAAGAGAGAGAGGAGGAACCAGGCAAGAAGTGTTGGTCCCATGTTTCATGAGTTGAATCACAAAAAGCTTATTTCTCTCAACTTTTGAACACAAATATGTTTACATCCCTGTTTTGTGAGCATTTCTCCTTTGCCAAGACAATCCATCCACCTGACAAGTGTGGCACATCAATAAGCTGATTAACCAGCATGATCATTACACAGGTGCACCTTGTGCTGGGGACAAGAAAAAAGGCACTCTAAAATGTGCAGTTTGGTCACAACAACACAATACCACAGATGTCTCAAGTTGAGGGAGCATGCAATTGGCATGCTGACTGCAGGAATATCCTGACGAATATTTCTGTCTGTAATTGAGTTTTTCCTCACAAAAGGGCTCTTTCTGATTGGCTAGGCCTGGCTCCCCAGTGGGTGTGCCTGGCTGCCAAGTGGGTGGTCCTATGCCATCTAAGGCCCACCCATGGCTACACCCCTGCCAGTCATGTAAAATCCATAGATTAGGGCCTAAAACTTAAAGAGAGAGGGTACCTCATGATAAAATGTAGACCACACGATCTACCAATCAATCTCCTTTATGCTGAGTGCCAAGCAAGGCATTGGGTCCCATTTTTAGAGTCATATATATATATATATATATATATATATATATATATATATATATATATATATATATATATATATATACACATACTCAAATCTTGGAGAGAGTCACGTGTAATGCATTTATCTGACAGCTCAAGCCGCTCTTGATTCTTAGATAGAGAACTAAACCCAACAGACCTGTTCCATCATCAGGAATTCAATCAAAAGACATTACTGAACTGTGCAAAAACGTCCTGAACCATAGAAACCCTATACCACAATGAATCATAGACAGCTGTACATTGTGTCCAAAGCAACTTACTTACAGTACAGTGAGTGCATGGGGACAAAAAAAATGGTGTGTGTGTGATCCCTGTGGGAAATGAACCTATGACCTTGGTGCTTGTTAGTGTCTTACCTGCTGAACCACACAGGACTACTACACCAAGCTCAATGGGGAACCCGTCCACCGTGCTTCTGTTCTATCTCAACATTTAAAACAACTACTGCATAGTATGACAGACAAACCAAGTGGTCTTACTGACACCTGAAACATAGAAATAGAACCGCTGGGAACAGGGAAAGAATTCTGAATCTAGAACAGAAGTCTAATTCTAGAACAGGGACAGAATTCTAATTCTAGAACAGGGACAGAATTATAATTCTAGAACAGGGACAGAAGTCTAATTCTAGAACAGGGACAGAAGTCTAATTCTAGAACAGGGACAGAAGTCTAATTCTAGAACAGGGAAAGAATTCTAATTCTAAATTCCGTGACTTGGAACAGCCCTCGACAATGAACTGAAATGAGACTTTGGCAGCTACTTTACGGACTGCTACTGAGCACACTCCAAGCTGAGCGACGGGGACAGGAGATCAATAATTGATAGGTCATTTGTAAAGTGTGGACAAAAAAAAGGTCAGGCTCCCCATCAATCACGTTAGCGGAGTAGTATTTACCATTCACATCGACACACAGGTGTTAGAAAACACCAACAACTCCATGTGTCTGTAAATGGATAGGAGGGAACTTACAGTGAAATAACCTCACAATAAATTAGAATTGAAGTGTAATGTAATTTTAAAAATGTAAAAAGTATGAAATAAGTATGCATTTAGTATAGCTTAATTCCTGAATTTCTTGTACTGGAAATAGCTTTGTCGCTAGCTCTGGTAGTAACAACGGTATTGGTAGCAGACCATGAACAAAATGAGTGACTAGACTCACCTGGAGAGTGCAGCAAGGTTACCTAGTGTGTAGAACACAGCAAACAGCTTGGTGCCGTTGGGTAAGAACAGCAGTGCAGTGCCCTTGTTAAAACACACAAAAATGAAATTATTACTACGTCCATCTAGGCATCATCCTACCATCAGTTTGTATGAGCAGTCTGATCGGCTATAAAACTCCTGGAAGACAAGAGGAGAGGTACGCTAGATCAATGTTACCTGGAATTAGGCTATTGGGTAAATATCAGGGAAGTCTAATCATTTAAAATTATAATATTTGTATTGCTTTTGTTGTTTATTTTGAACAAGAACGATCTGTGGGCCTAAGGAAAAGGGTTCCCTGAAATGTTACACGTACAATGTTACATGATCGCCACCTAGTGGTGAAACACCATATCACTTTCTACACATGGACATGCTGGTTCACAAAAACAGGATCTTTGACTCATTTAGCAATTATTTTTTTTTAAAGTTGATCATATAGTCCAGGGCTCTCCAACCCTGTTCCTGGAGAGGGACCCTCCTGTAGGTTTATATCAGGGCTCTCCAACCCTGTTCCTGGAGAGGGACCCTCCTGTAGGAACAGGGTTGGAGAGCCCTGATGTAAACCTACAGGAGGGTACCTCTCCAGGAACAGGGTTGGAGAGCCCTGATATAAACCTACAGGAGGGTACCTCTCCAGGAACAGGGTTGGAGAGCCCTGATATAAACCTACAGGAGGGTACCTCTCCAGGAACAGGGTTGGAGAGCCCTGATGTAAACCTACAGGAGGGTTCCTCTCCAGGAACAGGGTTGGAGAGCCCTGATATAAACCTACAGGAGGGTACCTCTCCAGGAACACGGTTGGAGAGCCCTGATATAAACCTACAGGAGGGTACCTCTCCAGGAACAGGGTTGGAGAGCCCTGATGTAAACCTACAGGAGGGTACCTCTCCAGGAACAGGGTTGGAGAGCCCTGATGTAAACCTACAGGAGGGTACCTCTCCAGGAACAGGGTTGGAGAGCCCTGATGTAAACCTACAGGAGGGTACCTCTCCAGGAACAGGGTTGGAGAGCCCTGCTGCAGGCTATTAGATAAAGGCTCTGTTCTTGTGGAATTAACCCATGGTGTTTAACACCAACCTGACCTGATCCATCTCCTAATGAAAGACTAATGGTGAATACAGATACATGATTCATGTTAGAACATTCCTGAACTAGTAGAATCAATGATGAACAAAAGGGAAATATATATATATATTAGAACAGGGATAGAGATATATATATATGGCCTCTTATGAATGGCTGTTACCAGTTTTGTTAACACGGTGTGAATAATCAGTCTCCAGAGTTGTTATCAGTACAATCCTTCTGTAGGCCAGCCCATAACCACACTAACAGAGGAGACAACTGTTCTGTAGGCAGGCCAGCCCATAACCACACTAACAGAGGGGTAAGTTGCAGATACAGTGTGGGCAGCACTGTCCACTGTGAGTAAGGTTTTACTTTCGTTTCTCTGACACAGAGACTGAACTCATGGACCTACTCACATGGGGGTGAGATCACCCACAGAAATAAGAAAAGGTAAACAACTCACGTCAACCAGCTGTCCAAACAATGGTGGAAATGGACTCTAGAACAAGCTCCAGGTTAACTTGGTTGGACAAGGAAATGCTGAATAACCTTATGGCTTGATAGAGGACACTGCTGTGGTTTACTGTAGAGTACAGTCATCACTGGTATCATGCTGTGGTTTACTGTAGAGTACAGTCATCACTGGTATCATGATGTGGTTTACTGCAGAGTACAGTCATCACTGGTATCATTATGTGGTTTACTGCAGAGTACAGTCATCACTGGTATCATGATGTGGTTTACTGTAGAGTACAGTCATCACTGGTATCATGCTGTGGTTTACTGTAGAGTACAGTCATCACTGGTATCATGATGTGGTTTACTGTAGAGTACAGTCATCACTGGTATTATGATGTGGTTTACTGCAGAGTACAGTCATCACTGGTATCATGATGTGGTTTACTGCAGAGTACAGTCATCACTGGTATCATGATGTGGACAGATACTTGTTTGTTGAGGTGGATGGCAGAAGTAGAATACTGTAGTGTGCACGAGGAAGAAAATCTGATAAGAAAGTGCTTTGTGGACGGAAACAGCCGTGGGCATTGGAAGGGAAAGGGGGGGGGGGGTGTGCAACCAAACATTACAGAAAGTGAAACAATAATAACTATTTTCTAGAACAAAGTTGCTTTACTAAAAAAAAAATGTCAACAACACACAAACTCACGAAACTAGCGCCGTGGTTCAGACAGACAAGCCAGGAGGGCCTGTAAAACAGTCTCAGAGTAGTATTGATCTCTGATCAGTTTGGCCTTTTAGATTAGAATTTATGCGGTTATATGGACGGGGGGGGGGGGGGGCTGGCTCCTATAGGCTGGTTAGCTGACGTCGTCACCAAAATGATGCGTGCCAAAGCGGCAGAAGGCCGTGTGTGTTGTTATGGTTCCGGATGGCCAGATAGCTAGCAACAATAACAAAGACGCTGTCATGTTGGGAATGGTAAGTGATCTCCTTCCAGCTAGTCTTGTTCTTGATGCCATGTCTTGTTTTGAATGATGTCACGTCTAAGCTAATATGGCTAAAAATTAGCTAGCTAGTCAACTACTGTAACAATGTATTTGTTAAAGACAAGTAGTCATTGTCTAACTTTATGTTTTCAATAAAAACATTAGAAATTAAATAGTTTAAATTGGGGGCGGCAGGTAGCCTAGTGGTTAGAGCGTTGGACTAGTAAAACGGAAAGTTGATGGATCGAATCCCCGAGCTGACAAGGTTAAAGATCTGTCGTTCTGCCCCTGAACAAGGCAGCTAACCCACTGTTCCTAGGCCGTCATTGACTGATTTGCTTAGTTAAACAAATAAAAAAAAATATACCATCAATAATCTAAGCCAAACCCCTGTCTCTTTTGTCCCACGCATCAGTTTTGTTGCTAAACAACCAACCCATCTACAGGTCTATAGAGTACAGGCCAGGTCAAAAATGGTGCACTATATTAGGGAAAAGGGCACCGTTACAGACTCACAGTAACACTGAAATCTCACCAGTATGGAGCACAGGATGCCTGACGCGAAGCATATGACGAACCACTTCACCCGGGTGCTGTAGCTGAGCGTCGAGGCATCCAGAACCTGAGGAGAGAACAATGGCAGGATGTCACAAGACAAGACGGGCAACGACCCAAAGCACAGACCCAGGGTCTCTCTTCCTACTGATTGTTCTACCATGCTGACCAGTGGCAAAGGAGATAAAGTTAGTTAAAGGGCCATTTTTGTACACACAAAAACATCCAATTACACAAACAGTTACACAAAAACAACATAGTTAAAAAACAAACAAGGGTCGTAGGTTAATTTCTATGACACCAGCGCTAATCAATATTTGTTTCAAGACATCGGATAACACAAGACAGGAAAAGGAAAGCCATGGTTTTAATGTAAATCAGTGGAGTAGCATTGTTTTTTGAACCAATGTACTGTTTTTGAAGTGTGCATTACTAGTAAGGGGAAATAAACACAATGTCTGCACGTCTTCAACTAAGTGGATCACTAAGTGAATGAATTAGATACAGCCGGTCTTCTTATGGACGAAAACCAGTGTTCAACACAAACCTTACCTCATCTGATCCACCATCTCCTTATGAAAGCATGTAAAGGAGCAGTGATGCATACAAATACACAGGATTAACGATAAGACATTATTAGTTGTCAAAGCCACACAATTCATTAAGATCTCTAAGGTCAAAACTCTAGTTTTCACCTGAGCAGCATCGGCGCATGCGCGGCTTTACTCCTACTACCTAGTCACCAAACTATTTCAGCACAGTCGACATACACTCAACATAATGTGTATCAATTATGACAAGGTATAGTGTTAGTTTAAATACTCGTGGCGACTAAGAACAAGAAAATTATGCCTTTGATATCGTCCACGGAAATACACCGCTCGACTCATATGTCAAAGCCAATGTTTCGCATTTAGCAAGTTAGCTAGCTAGCAAGCTAATGTAAACCTAGATAAAGTACAACAACATGCTGTGTTACCTGCGCCGTGAGCCCTGCTTCCTCGTTGTCTTCTCGTCCCCCTATCATACTACGAAGCTTGTCCATCGTTGACAATAAATATGTATAAGTGTATTATATTGTTTGGAGCTAAATGATATAGCTAACTAACTTCCGGAGACTTCCCGATTGGGCGTGTCTACGTGTTACCACCTGACAGGAAGCGCGTCCAGCAAAACAGACCGGTTCTTATTTTACCGCAGCTAGCCTTACCAGTCTTGGTTTTATTGTCTATATGCTGTCACGAAAAGTGGCCTCTGCATTTTACACGGATCCAAGAATGGCAGTGGTGAATCGGAAACGTGAAAGTGGCATCGTTGCGACGTCCAATTCTGACGTCTGCCTGTTTAAATTGACGTTTAAATCCGTAGGGAAAGAGTTACAGGACCGGGACATATTTTTTTTTTCACGCCACTTCGATGAATAGTGATTTTCGTAGCACGTTATTAGAGAATTTTCGCTAACCCTAACCTCAGTCTCCTAACCTGCTACTTTAACTGTACTATCCTTCGGCGTAAATTCTCCTAACTTGCTACGAAAAAGAGTGTTTTCCATTTATGGTTAAGGCAGAGAGGAAGAGGTGTATGGAAGCATTTAGGTGCTTATTGATAATTCCAATTTCCTTTCATCTTGTCAAGGCTGGAGGAGGGCACTGTATGGGGGGTTCAGAATTTTCCCGCTGGAGGACGCAGTATGGCGTCTGAGCAGATCATCATTAACTTAATCCGGTTACATCAGCCAATACAATAAAAAAAAAAACGCCTTTTTATTGGTGTGGGCATAATTCACAAAAACCTCCTTTCCTGCTTACTGAAAGACAAATGTAGAAAAGGCATAATGGCGAGGATACTACATGAATTGACAAATGGCCTACTTTTCTTAATGTACCTCTCAGGGGAGCTGATGATCAATGATGCAGAGAAAGTCTGATATTACTTGATTTTGGAACTTGAAGCTTAAAGCCCATTTCCAGTTGGGTTGGGCTCAGTAAAACACACCAACTCCTAATTTCAACAATGGGTACAAATGTGGTATATTTTGTTTTTTTTTCGTAGTAAATCTCACTAATTTGTGAGATTGGAAACAGGTCATATATATATATATATATATTTTTTTAACACCTTTCCAACTTCAATATCCAAAATGTTCTGGCTGCTCCCATAGGATATAGTAGTTTCAAAAATGTATAACTCTGAAAGTAGGGCTTTGGTGTTTGTCATTATAATTTTGGTGAGCACTATGCTGGCCAGCCCAAAGGTTCCATGGCCACAATCAAGCTACATTATGAATCAGAATGTCATGGGAATTTTCTACCACAATTAATATGACCAAGAAAAGAGGACCGACTGCCAGATGCGTCTGGAGATAGAGAAGATATTGGCTCAACACTCACCAGCCCAATGAGTAGGTGCAGGAGGTTTAGACTTGAGATCCAAAAGCCTTGAATTCACACAAAATGTGCCTCTAATCCAGTGTTTCCCAAACTCGGTCCTCTGGACCCCAAGGGCTGCACATTTTGTTTTTTGCCCTAGCACTAAAAAGCTGATTCAAATAATCAAGCTTTGATAATTTATCAACTGAGTAATTTTATGTAATGTAACTAGGCAAATTGGTTAAGAACAACTTCTTCTTCTTACAATGACTGCCAAAACCAGACGACACTGGGCCAATTGTCTGCCACCCTATGGGACTCCCAATCACGGCCAGCTGTGATGCAGCCTGGATTCGAACCAGGGGATGCAGTGATACCTCTTGGAGCCGCAGTGCCTTAGACCACTGCGCAACTCACCACTTAAGACAAACACCAAAACATGCACCCCTTGGACTGAGTTTGGGAAGCACTGCTTTATCCATATGGAGCAGCACAAGAGCCATTATTAAGTGTTGAAGTCATTAAACCCATAGCTTGAGGGCCATTTACAAAGTGTTGAAGTCATTAAACCCACAGCTTGAGGGCCATTTACTAAGTGTTGAAATCATTAAACAAAACAGCACAAGGGCCATTTACTAAGTGTTGAAGTCATTAAACCCATAGCTTGAGGGCCATTTACTAAGTGTTGAAGTCATTAAACCCACAGCTTGAGGGCCATTTACTAAGTGTTGAAGTCATTAAACCCACAGCTTGAGGGCCATTTACTAAGTGTTGAAGTCATTAAACCCACAGCTCGAGGGCCATTTACTAAGTGTTGAAGTCATTAAACCCATAGCTTGAGGGCCATTTACTAAGTGTTGAAGTCATTAAACCCACAGCTTGAGGGCCATTTACTAAGTGTTGAAGTCATTAAACCCACAGCTTGAGGGCCATTTACTAAGTGTTGAAGTCATTAAACCCACAGCTCGAGGGCCATTTACTCAGTGTTGAAGTCATTAAACCCACATGCCTGAAACATTTTACCTGCTGTGCTCAGTTCACTATACTATCAACCTGAAGTGCAGCACATCCTCCTGTTTTGTAAAAATAAGTTTGAACGCTGAGCAGTTTACAAGCTACATGCAAAATATAACACCAGAATTGGATGATATAAAATCGACACAAAAATAACAAAACACTATAGAACTGGAGAAAAAGTGCCTTTGACAAATGAGAAGTCAGTATGTAAACCTGCGATGGAAACACTTCATTAATCATAACAGATAGTCATTGCACCATTCTACACTGTATCTACAAGTGATATCAATGCGTTGACAATACATTTTGATATGGTCTATAGTGGTGACAGAATGTACTGTCAAAGAAAGCAGAGAGAGAGAAATAGAGACAGAGACAGAGAGAGAGAGAGGGAGAGAGAGAGAGACAGAGAGAGACAGAGAGAGAGAGAGGGAGAGAGCGAGAGAGACAGAGAGAGAGAGAGGGAGAGAGAGAGACAGAGAGAGAGAGACGGAGACAGAGAGACAGAGAGAGACAGAGACAGAGAGACCGATTGAGAGAGAGAGAGAGAGAGACAAATTGAGAGAGAGAGACTACTGAAGATGCAGCTTCATCCAACTCACTGTAGTTAGCCAGTAGGTTACCTTGTGCTGCCGTTGTTTCAAAGCTGTTATACTCTATGAAACATGGTTTGAAGTTGAACTGTGGTACAATACTGTACCGAGTCCACCGTCGTATGGAATAAGGGTCTATTAGACATACATGAAGTAAGTCATGGTCAGAGCTAACAAGCCACCACTGAACGACGCATGTCATTTTGTTATTAAACTCAATGGAGAAAAAAAAAAGGTGCAGGGGAATGGCACAAATGGATCTACACACATCTGCGAGTGATGTCACAGAGCTTGTCACAAGTTGGAAATCTAAAAATTCAACAATGAGTGGTTTGAAAGGAATCAGTGGCTAACTGCAAGCACTGCAAAGCAATCATTAGCCTGCTATTCAGTGGAGTGGCTGTGTGGTCCCAAATCTAAGATTAAGGTTTAAAATGATATTACATTCAGCATTGGCCATGTTGTCAATGAAGCATGATTTGTGCCTCGCTCAAAACAACTTAACTCGGAACTGCAAAATCGGACTTTAGTGAGTTCAAGATAACTGGGAACTCGGGGAAAAATGAGCTACGGCTGGGAAAATACGCTTTGAACTTTCATCTAACTCGGATTTGTAAAATCGGGAACTCTGGCTTCTCTAGAGCTACAACCTAAAGATAACTGACGTCATCATGATTCAACTTCTCTCTCTCTCTCCCCCCCCCCCCCCCCCCCCACAGAGTTCCCAGTTGTCTTGAAAGCACCATAAATCCAGAGAATGCCAGACTTTGATGACAAAATTTGAGTTTAGTTTAGCACGAGGTGAGTCCAAAAATGTATTGTAGGCTGCTGCATAAATGATGTAATATGCCAGCGAGATGTGTATACTGTAGCTAAGAAAGTAATACTACGTTTATGTTGTGTAGTAAGATGTTAATAGCCCACGTGCCTCACCCTAATAATTTGGTCTATTTTCACCTATTAATTTCGCCTACTGTTCTGACTCGGTCGTGCACATGTTGTCTATAACCTGGTTTTAGAGAAATGTAGTCATTGAATATTGTAAGAGCTTTCATTGTCTGCTTATATGCCCGCTTTAGTTATCCTACAGTTCTGACTTGGTGTACAGGCAGAACCCATGTTCTAAATTCTGTCTCTGTACAAAAGTGCAGAACAAATAGTATAATTGACTACGTCCATCCTAGCTCGCTCATTAATGTCTTAACCAAAATTACGGATAGCCTCTTATCTGCTTGTCGTCCCCTTATGCCATAGTTTGTACATCTCAATTGTCAATAGAAACCACACGTTTAAGCAAGTCAGCCATATCAGCTATGTTTTTTTCTTAAAGGCTGAATTAACTTTCTCGTTGCCACACAAGGCTCCGCTGATAGCCAGGTGTAGCAGTGGTAAAGTGTTGGGACTCTGCTGTTGGGACTCTGGTGTTGGGACAGCTTTATGTAGGCCCTAACAGTTTGTGGGCACCGTTTGTCACCGATATAGTGCAGTTAATGTATTGTTTATTGTTGTGTAGTGGCTTATTTTCAATTTTTCACAACTCAGTTTTTCCTGACATTTAATCCTAGGTCAGTTAATATCACCACTTTATTTTAAGAATGTGAAATGTCAGAATAATAGTAGAGAGAATGATTTATTTCAGCTTTGATTTCTTTCATCACATTCCCAGTGGGTCAGAAGTTTACATACACTCAATTAGTATTTGGTAGCATTGCCTTTAAATTGTTTAACTTGGGTCAAATGTTTCAGGTAGCCTTCTACAAGATTCCCACAATAAGTTGGGTGAATTTTGGCCCATTCCTCCTGACAGAGCTGGTGTAACTGAGTCAGGTTTGTAGGCCTCCTTGCTCGCACACGCCTTTTCAGTTCTGCCCACACATTTTCTATGGGATTGAGGTCAGAGTTTTCTGATGGCCATTCCAATACCTTGACTTTGTTGTCCTTGTCAGGATGTGGCCACTAGGTGCCCCCATTGTGCTTTTTTGACCCTTTTGTTTTTCCCTTGTTCTAGTTATTAGTTGCACCTGTGCCTCATTTCCCTTGATTGTATTTAAACCCTTAGTGTTCCTCAGTTCTTTGCCCTGTGTTTGTATGTTATCACCCAGCAATGCTGTGAACTTTTGTTTCTCTAGTTGGATTTTCTTGAGGTACTCTGGTTTTGTTCTTGTTTATTTTTGATTATTCTTTTGAGGTTTGTTTTTTTTCCCCTGCTGTTCTTACCACTTTGTGGATTTTCCTTGGGCGTGGCTTTTGACTGGGCACTAGTTACCATAAAATGAATCTATCGTCATGTTTGGAGGAAAAATAGGGAGGCTTGCAAGCCGAAGAACACCATCCCAACCATGAAGCTTGGTTGGGAACCGGGTCCTGACAGTCCTTAAGCCATTTTGCCACAACTTTGGAAGTATGCTTGGGGTCATTGTCCATTTGGAAGACCCATTTGCGACCAAGCTTTAACTTCCTGACTGATGTCTTGTGATGTTGCTTCAATATATCCACATAAATGTCCTCGCATCATAGGGCTTTTGGTTCCTCACATCTATTTTGTGAAGTGCACCAGTCCCTCCTGCAGCAAAGCACCCCCACAACAGGATGCTGCCACCCCCGTGCTTCACGGTTGGGATGGTGTTCTTCGGCTTGCAAGCCTCCCTATTTTTCCTCCAAACGTAACGATGGCTTCCTTTTATGGTAACTAGTGCCCAGTCAATAGCCACACCCAAGTGAATAGACATTGGTTGGAAATGATGAGCCAACCCCTTTTCCACTCTCGAATAAAAGCCTTAGTTCCAAATACAGTGAGGAGTCATGTTTAAAAAGGGCTAATTCTAATTTCAACTGTACAGGCCAGAAAATGTGAGAGCTTTCGCCACACGTAAAATGGTATGAAATCTGGACTATTGATCACTCAAAAAGAAGTGAGTCCTAGTAAGAACATTGACCAACGCAGAAAACTGTACATCTCACTGCCACAACGACCCGGAAGAATCTACAAAGGACAATGGCAACCTCGACTGGGCAAACCAGAGCCTCACACCACCAGCTCAACTATCGACGCTAAGCTTCACGTAAATGCAATGCATTACCTTTCTCAGAACGAGTGATCATTAGTGGCATATGTATTTATGTGAGAATAGCTTTCCATGCCCGATAGAGACCCATGTTCCTTAGTCTTCCTTCCTCTCCTAGACTTTGTTGTGTTTCTGGAACCTTCTAAAGAGGTCTTCCATGAGCTATTTCCACTTCGTAAGATTTCTGTTGTTACACCAGTCAGCAGTGCTTCTTGCGAGAGAAGCTTCTCAGCTTTAAAACGGATTAAAACCCACCTTAGGACAACAATGGTTGACGACAGGTTGTCACCTCTGAATTCTCAGTGTTGAGTCAAGGAGGGCACGCTCCCTCAACATGGATGAGGTTGTGAAACATTTTGCCAGTTCTCACCAGAACTATGCTGTTTTAAATCTACCTAAAAAATAATTTGCCACTTATGCGCTTTCCCTCTGGTAATGATTAACACCTGCAACAGTGTACTAGCTAATACACAGACATCTTAAAATGATAGTACACAGACATCTTAAAATGATAAATCCAAAGGGTATCATGTCACACAGATTTAGTTTGGTCTTAAATAAAGGCCAATTCCAAAATGTATCTTTGCTATTACTTAACATAATACAAATGAGTATAAATATGATACTGTAAGTTTGTAATATTGACGGGCGCCCAAATTATTTCAATTTTTCAAGTCCATTTCTGCTTGATACCCGGTATGTCCAATTGCAGTGGTTTGTTTTGTAAATAAACTGTAACCCTTATGGACCTCACTATCTGGCACATTGAGTTCTAGTGTAGTAACCCTTATGGACCTCACTATCTGGCACATTGAGTTCTAGTGTAGTAACCCTTATGGACCTCACTATCTGGCACATTGAATTCTAGTGTAGTAACCCTTATGGACCTCACTATCTGGCACATTGAATTCTAGTGTAGTAACCCTTATGGACCTCACTATCTGGCACATTGAATTCTAGTGTAGTAACCCTTATGGACCTCACTATCTGGCACATTGAATTCTAGTGTAGTAACCCTTATGGACCTCACTATCTGGCACATTGAGTTCTAGTGTAGTAACCCTTATGGACCTCACTATCTGGCACATTGAGTTCTAGTGTAGTAACCCTTATGGACCTCACTATCTGGCACATTGAATTCTAGTGTAGTAACCCTTATGGACCTCACTATCTGGCACATTGAGTTCTAGTGTAGTAACCCTTATGGACCTCACTATCTGGCACATTGAATTCTAGTGTAGTAACCCTTATGGACCTCACTATCTGGCACATTGAGTTCTAGTGTAGTAACCCTTATGGACCTCACTATCTGGCACATTGAATTCTAGTGTAGTAACCCTTATGGACCTCACTATCTGGCACATTGAATTCTAGTGTAGTAACCCTTATGGACCTCACTATCTGGCACATTGAGTTCTAGTGTAGTAACCCTTATGGACCTCACTATCTGTCACATTGAATTCTAGTGTAGTAACCCTTATGGACCTCACTATCTGGCACATTGAATTCTAGTGTAGTAACCCTTATGGACCTCACTATCTGGCACATTGAATTCTAGTGTAGTAACCCTTATGGACCTCACTATCTGGCACATTGAATTCTAGTGTAGTAACCCTTATGGACCTCACTATCTGTCACATTGAATTCTAGTGTAGTAACCCTTATGGACCTCACTATCTGGCACATTGAGTTCTAGTGTAGTAACCCTTATGGACCTCACTATCTGGCACATTGAATTCTAGTGTAGTAACCCTTATGGACCTCACTATCTGGCACATTGAGTTCTAGTGTAGTAACCCTTATGGACCTCACTATCTGGCACATTGAGTTCTAGTGTAGTAACCCTTATGGACCTCACTATCTGGCACATTGAGTTCTAGTGTAGTAACCCTTATGGACCTCACTATCTGGCACATTGAATTCTAGTGTAGTAACCCTTATGGACCTCACTATCTGGCACATTGAATTCTAGTGTAGTAACCCTTATGGACCTCTATCTGGCACATTGAATTCTAGTGTAGTAACCCTTATGGACCTCACTATCTGGCACATTGAATTCTAGTGTAGTAACCCTTATGGACCTCACTATCTGGCACATTGAATTCTAGTGTAGTAACCCTTATGGACCTCACTATCTGGCACATTGAATTCTAGTGTAGTAACCCTTATGGACCTCTCTATCTGTCACATTGAATTCTAGTGTAGTAACCCCTATGGACCTCACTATCTGGCACATTGAATTCTAGTGTAGTAACCCTTATGGACCTCACTATCTGGCACATTGAGTTCTAGTGTAGTAACCCCTATGGACCTCACTATCTGGCACATTGAGTTCTAGTGTAGTAACCCTTATGGACCTCACTATCTGGCACATTGAATTCTAGTGTAGTAACCCTTATGGACCTCACTATCTGGCACATTGAATTCTAGTGTAGTAACCCCTATGGACCTCACTATCTGTCACATTGAATTCTAGTGTAGTAACCCCTATGGACCTCACTATCTGGCACATTGAATTCTAGTGTAGTAACCCTTATGGACCTCACTATCTGGCACATTGAATTCTAGTGTAGTAACCCTTATGGACCTCTCTATCTGGCACATTGAATTCTAGTGTAGTAACCCTTATGGACCTCTCTATCTGGCACATTGAATTCTAGTGTAGTAACCCTTATGGACCTCACTATCTGGCACATTGAATTTCCTTTATTTTGTCTGTTACCTGTAGCAGCAGGCTACACAGAGAATGGAACAGCTGTATTGTTGGAAACCGCTTGAGTCGCGGAATATAAAAAGGAATATAACATTGCAGATAAAGTTTTGAATGAGACAATTGGTGTGTACAACATTGAAAGGTCTGCATCACTATACTGAGAGCTTTGGTGTTTGTCCGATGGGCATTATGATCTGGTTGCATGCAGCTGTGCACTGAATTTAGGATTTTTTGGGTTCTGCCAGCTGTGGCCATGTGGTCAGGATTAAACTCAAGGTAAACAGTTACTGTATGGTACCCTTCATTCTGTGGTCAGGATTAAACCCAAGGTAAACAGTTACTGTATGGTACCCTTCATTCTGTGGTCAGGATTAAACCCAAGGTAAACAGTTACTGTATGGTACCCTTCATTCTGTGGTCAGGATTAAACCCAAGGTAAACAGTTACTGTATGGTACCCTTAATTCTGTGGTCAGGATTAAACCCAAGGTAAACAGTTACTGTATGGTACCCTTCATTCTGTGGTCAGGATTAAACCCAAGGTAAACAGTTACTGTATGGTACCCTTCATTCTGTGGTCAGGATTAAACCCAAGGTAAACAGTTACTGTATGGTACCCTTCATTCTGTGGTCAGGATTAAACCCAAGGTAAACAGTTACTGTATGGTACCCTTCATTCTGTGGTCAGGATTAAACCCAAGGTAAACAGTTACTGTATGGTACCCTTCATTCTGTGGTCAGGATTAAACCCAAGGTAAACAGTTACTGTATGGTACCCTTCATTCTGTGGTCAGGATTAAACCCAAGGTAAACAGTTACTGTATGGTACCCTTCATTCTGTGGTCAGGATTAAACCCAAGGTAAACAGTTACTGTATGGTACCCTTCATTCTGTGGTCAGGATTAAACCCAAGGTAAACAGTTACTGTATGGTACCCTTCATTCTGTGGTCAGGATTAAACCCAAGGTAAACAGTTACTGGATACGGTAACCTTCATTCTGTGGTCAGGATTAAACCCAAGGTAAACAGTTACTGTATGGTACCCTTCATTCTGTGGTCAGGATTAAACCCAAGGTAAACAGTTACTGTATGGTACCCTTCATTCTGTGGTCAGGATTAAACCCAAGGTAAACAGTTACTGTATGGTACCCTTCATTCTGTGGTCAGGATTAAACCCAAGGTAAACAGTTACTGTATGGTACCCTTCATTCTGTGGTCAGGATTAAACCCAAGGTAAACAGTTACTGTATGGTACCCTTCATTCTGTGGTCAGGATTAAACCCAAGGTAAACAGTTACTGTATGGTACCCTTCATTCTGTGGTCAGGATTAAACCCAAGGTAAACAGTTACTGTATGGTACCCTTCATTCTGTGGTCAGGATTAAACCCAAGGTAAACAGTTACTGTATGGTACCCTTCATTCTGTGGTCAGGATTAAACCCAAGGTAAACAGTTACTGTATGGTACCCTTCATTCTGTGGTCAGGATTAAACCCAAGGTAAACAGTTACTGTATGGTACCCTTCATTCTGTGGTCAGGATTAAACCCAAGGTAAACAGTTACTGTATGGTACCCTTCATTCTGTGGTCAGGATTAAACCCAAGGTAAACAGTTACTGTATGGTACCCTTCATTCTGTGGTCAGGATTAAACCCAAGGTAAACAGTTACTGTATGGTACCCTTCATTCTGTGGTCAGGATTAAACCCAAGGTAAACAGTTACTGTATGGTACCCTTCATTCTGTGGTCAGGATTAAACCCAAGGTAAACAGTTACTGGATACGGTAACCTTCATTCTGTGGTCAGGATTAAACCCAAGGTAAACAGTTACTGTATGGTACCCTTCATTCTGTGGTCAGGATTAAACCCAAGGTAAACAGTTACTGTATGGTACCCTTCATTCTGTGGTCAGGATTAAACCCAAGGTAAACAGTTACTGTATGGTACCCTTCATTCTGTGGTCAGGATTAAACCCAAGGTAAACAGTTACTGTATGGTACCCTTCATTCTGTGGTCAGGATTAAACCCAAGGTAAACAGTTACTGTATGGTACCCTTCATTCTGTGGTCAGGATTAAACCCAAGGTAAACAGTTACTGGATACGGTAACCTTCATTCTGTGGTCAGGATTAAACCCAAGGTAAACAGTTACTGTATGGTACCCTTCATTCTGTGGTCAGGATTAAACCCAAGGTAAACAGTTACTGTATGGTACCCTTCATTCTGTGGTCAGGATTAAACCCAAGGTAAACAGTTACTGTATGGTACCCTTCATTCTGTGGTCAGGATTAAACCCAAGGTAAACAGTTACTGTATGGTACCCTTCATTCTGTGATGTATCATTTTTTCCTATCATCTCACCAATGTCCGTTTAGGACGAGACTGATTTGACAAATGACAATACTTACACTTTATAGTCAATTTTAACACTAAAATAAATGTTTCTCGCTCATATCGATTCCGTATAGCCCATTTTCTAAATGAAAAGTAGCTTTTTAAGGGCAGTCGCTCCAGGGTCCTCAAACTTAACTCTGGACCTCAAAGCTCGATCCACTATGTTTTTTCCTTTCCCCCCTCTAACCAGGGACTGATTTAGACCTGGGACACCAGGTGGGTGATTCACCTCTAATCAGGGACTGGTTTAGACCTGGGACACCAGATGGGTGATTCCGCTCTAATCAGGGACTGATTTAGACATGGGACACCAGGTGGGTGATTCCCCTCTAATCAGGGACTGAGTTTGACCTGGGACACCAGGTGGGTGCAATGAATTATCAGGTAAAACAGAAAACCAGCAGGCTCCGGGCCTCGTAGGGTAAGAGTTGAAGTCCCCTGCTCTAGGGTAGGGCTCTCCAACCCTGTTCCTGAAGAGCTACCGTGCATGTTTTCACTCCAACCCCAGTTGTAACTAACCTGATTTCAGCTTATCAACCAGCTAATTATTAAAATCAGGTGTAGTAGAGTGTTGGAGTGAATAGCTACAGTCCTGTACGTTTCAAAGAACAGGGTTGGAGCCCAGCTGGTTTAGGGGTTAGTTAGCGACGTCCCAAGGATTCCATAAAGCACTAACTTTGGTGAATCACTACCACATACATGTAATCTCTCTTTGCATAATCCTAGCTCCCTTTCCTCCTCTCCTTCCCTTTCCTAGATCTCAATTCAAGATTGATTTAAAAGGAAAAAAATATATTAAAAAAAATATCGTGTTGATGCAGAGATTGAAGTCAATCATAGGAATGTGGGCGTATGGATAATATAATATTCAGAAATACATAGCTATCACACAAAATCATTAGATGCAAAGGTTTGTTTGAAACAGAATCAATATTTGACAGCGTCTTCTATGAGCACTTCCGGTTAAAAACAAATCAGTGAGATCAGTCTCCCGATTGGTCGAATTTAAAAATGAGACCGGGACAGTTTTGGACGACAACAGAAGACGGAATTTCGTTGCGAAACAAAAAAAGGTCTGTCACGTAAGTAGACATTAAAAACCCTAATATCATTTTTTCCCCCTAATGATTAGAATATATTTGGGTAAGTTAGTGGTTTACATGTCTCTTCATTATGTTACAAAAAAAAAAGATTAACACCGCTACCTAGTTAAGTTAGCTGTGTTGCCGTGGCAATAGTGGTTTAGCCAACGTTAACTAGCTGTCAGTGTAGTTACATATTTGTTTCCTTCAAGCCGACAAAACATGTTCTACTCCGCCTGTTTTAGTGCTGTGATCTGTTTACGGTTTATTCATGTCGAAGGTGATTTGTTAGCTAGCGAGTTGCTAATGTGCGTTGGTAACTAACTAACATATAGCCAGTGTTTTTGCTCAACACCCTGTTTCTTTGTCCCCACCACATTATATGACACCAGGATGATAGAATCAGGTTGTCACAGCACATTGGAAAACGCAGAGGAGAGAGAAATTAACGTCGACGACCTGAGGAAAGACCTTTTATCAGAGTTTCACTCACAGGAGTCGTGCCTAGGAGAGAACGAGCACTTGCAGGTGTACCTCCGCATTCGACCGTTCGCATCAACTGAAAGAGAAAATGGCGAATCGCAGGTAATTTGAACACACTGCTCTGGCTTGAAATAGTTTTTTTCACAAGAAGCACACACGTCAGGTAACAAGAGGCCTTGGATAATAACTGTTGACCAAAAGTTTTTAAATTGACCATTGACTTGTTGACCTTTGCTGTACAAATTCAAGGGCTGCGTTTCCATTGAGCCCCCAGACAAGGTGCTCCTCAAGGCTCCAAGGACTTCCCTCTCAGCAAGGCTTAGTGACAAATCAGTCCCTCAGACAGCTCAACGGTTCCAGTTCTCACAGGTCATTCAGCAGGGCCTGTCAGTGCCATCCAGGGACACTATATATATATATATATATATATATATATATATATATATATATATATTTAGCCTGCCAACTAAATCTGACACATTTTCAGTGATGTTGATTTTAATGTGTACTGTCCCTGTATAAAAAACATTTTAACAAAGTTGAACAAAAACTCACAAGAAAATAAATAAATAAATAATCACAATCCTTATAAGGAACAGAAGATGGATCTTCTAACAACACTGTTAATTTATTTTGGTCCTCAGGTGTTGGGGCCAGAAACCTCTCAGAGGGAGATGTTTGATGGCACAGTGAGAAGTCTGGTCAAGGATGTTCTGGAAGGTGGAAATTCTCTGGTTTTCACATATGGAGTCACAAATGCCGGAAAGACATTCACATTTCTAGGTTTGATTTTTCTAGATTTATTTTTCTTGCCTTGCAGCTTTTTTGTCCTAACATCCTACTTGTACACAAGGGCTGGCCTGAGTTAGCTGTTGCACAGATTCACTGTTTGAATGACACTGAAACGCAAAACCTTTTTTAAAGTCAAATCATATGTTGACCCTTCAACCCCTTGCTCTTTATGGCCAACTCCCATTAAAAATACACTAAGACGACATGATTCACACATTAACAAATCTTCAACACCTGTTGTTGTTTTTTTTAAGGTCCAGAGACCAACGCAGGGATCCTCCCCAGGTCTTTGAATGTCATCTTCAACAGCATTGAGGGCCGTGTTTACGACCAGATGACTATCAAGCCACAACGATGCAGAGAGTTCATCAGGCTCACTAAAGACCAGCAGAGTGACGAGGCCACTAACAAGAGAAATCTCTTCAGGCTCCTCAAGGAGGTACAGGGTTGATTTATTAACCCAAATTCATAAAAAAAATATATTTTTTTTATTTTATTTTTTAAGCCATTGCATTACTTAACAAGTTTTTCTTTGGGTTTAATAATTTATATTATATCATTGCTCTTCCCCCATAGAGTGATAACCCGAAAAGCTCCACCAGCCAGACAAGCTCCACCAGCCAGACAAGCTCCACCAGCCAGACAAGCAAGACAACCCTGCAAGGCAAGGAGATTCATCATTTATGTGGTCTTACATCACCATGCATGTTCATGTTTTGCATTTATACATAACTGTCACCTCTCTCTCTCTCGTAGTTTGGTGCATCGTTTGTCATCACAATAGACCTCTATCCAACAATAGGGTTTGTAAACAGGCTAACCCCGCCACTTGTTTCTCTGACAGGGTCCACACTAAGTGACATCGAGAGGACTGTGACCGAAGACTCTTTCAGTCTGGTTGTTGACGCACACACCAAGTTCTCAGTCTGGGTGTCCTTCTGTGAAATCTACAACGAGAATATTCACGACTTGCTGGAGCCCGTACCGATCGGGGCCCTGAAGAGGTCCACGCTGCGGCTATCACAGGATGTCAAAGGCAACTCCTTTGTAAAAGGTAACAGATGCATTGGAGGTGTAAAACACACACATACAGTGCCTTGCGAAAGTATTCGGCCCCCTTGAACTTTGCGACCTTTTGCCACATTTCAGGCTTCAAACATAAAGATATAAAACTGTATTTTTTTGTGAAGAATCAACAACAAGTGGGACACAATCATGAAGTGGAACGACATTTATTGGATATTTCAAACTTTTTTAACAAATCAAAAACTGAAAAATTGGGCGTGCAAAATTATTCAGCCCCCTTAAGTTAATACTTTGTAGCGCCACCTTTTGCTGCGATTACAGCTGTAAGTCGCTTGAGGTATGTCTCTGTCAGTTTTGCACATCGAGAGACTGACATTTTTTCCCATTCCTCCTTGCAAAACAGCTCGAGCTCAGTGAGGTTGGATGGAGAGCATTTGTGAACAGCAGTTTTCAGTTCTTTCCACAGATTCTCGATTGGATTCAGGTCTGGACTTTGACTTGGCCATTCTAACACCTGGATATGTTTATTTGAACCATTCCATTGTAGATTTTGCTTTATGTTTTGGATCATTGTCTTGAAGACAAATCTCCGTCCCAGTCTCAGGTCTTTTGCAGACTCCATCAGGTTTTCTTCCAGAATGGTCCTGTATTTGGCTCCATCCATCTTCCCATCAATTTTAACCATCTTCCCTGTCCCTGCTGAAGAAAAGCAGGCCCAAACCATGATGCTGCCACCACCATGTTTGACAGTGGGGATAGTGTGTTCAGCTGTGTTGCTTTTACGCCAAACATAACGTTTTGCATTGTTGCCAAAAAGTTCAATTTTGGTTTCATCTGACCAGAGCACCTTCTTCCACATGTTTGGTGTGTCTCCCAGGTGGCTTGTGGCAAACTTTAAACAACACTTTTTATGGATATCTTTAAGAAATGGCTTTCTTCTTGCCACTCTTCCATAAAGGCCAGATTTGTGCAATATACGACTGATTGTTGTCCTATGGACAGAGTCTCCCACCTCAGCTGTAGATCTCTGCAGTTCATCCAGAGTGATCATGGGCCTCTTGGCTGCATCTCTGATCAGTCTTCTCCTTGTATGAGCTGAAAGTTTAGAGGGACGGCCAGGTCTTGGTAGATTTGCAGTGGTCTGATACTCCTTCCATTTCAATATTATCGCTTGCACAGTGCTCCTTGGGATGTTTAAAGCTTGGGAAATCTTTTTGTATCCAAATCCGGCTTTAAACTTCTTCACAACAGTATCTCGGACCTGCCTGGTGTGTTCCTTGTTCTTCATGATGCTCTCTGCGCTTTTAACGGACCTCTGAGACTATCACAGTGCAGGTGCATTTATACGGAGACTTGATTACACACAGGTGGATTGTATTTATCATCATTAGTCATTTAGGTCAACATTGAATCATTCAGAGATCCTCACTGAACTTCTGGAGAGAGTTTGCTGCACTGAAAGTAAAGGGGCTGAATAATTTTGCACGCCCAATTTTTCAGTTTTTGATTTGTTAAAAAAGTTTAAAATATCCAATAAATGTCGTTCCACTTCATGATTGTGTCCCACTTGTTGTTGATTCTTCACAAAAAATACAGTTTTATATCTTTATGTTTGAAGCCTGAAATGTGGCAAAAGGTCGCAAAGTTCAAGTGGGCCGAATACTTTCGCAAGGCACTGTATATATATATATATATATATAGTATAATAAATGTACTTGATAATGGAAACATTTAAAAATACTGTATATATATTATATTATATTGCTGTATAACAAGTTCTTTAGATATCTATCCTGGGAATCGAACCCACAATCCTGTTGGAGAAGCACCATGCTCTACCAACTGAGCTGCACAGGACCAAATGTTCCTGTGTGTGATTTCAGATCTGAAGTGGATACAAGTGAACAATGCAGAGGAAGCCTACAAGGTGATGAAGCTAGGGAAGAAGAACCAGAGCTTTGCCAGCACAAAGCTCAACCTCCTCTCGAGCAGGAGGTATGAGCGTTTAAAGCACGTCCGTTTCCTTTTTCAATTATTCATTTGAATGTTTCTTTGTGCTGTCACTCACTTGCGTGAGCCAAGTTCACACAGTAGAGTAGATTGACCCCGCTGAGCTCTTATAAAAAAATTAAATCTGTTCCGTTCCTATGCTCAGCCACAGCATATTTTCTGTTCGTATCCTGCGGATTGAAGATGCTCGGATTCCTCGCGTTAACTCTGTCAGCGAGTAAGTGAAATGCATATTTCATTCATTCATTTTTGCGCACAGTAAATATCTTATATGAGCCCTGTGCAGTACTTGTGGGTGTCTAAAGGCAAGGCTGTTTTTTGTCTTTCTGTTCAGGCTGTCCCTGTGTGACCTGGCTGGGTCAGAGCGGTGTGCTAAAACGCAGAATAAAGGGGAGCGTTTGAAAGAGGCCGGGAACATCAACACTTCTCTGATGACGCTGGGCAAGTGTATCAACGCCTTACGTCAAAGCCAGCAATCCAAGTGAGCCTTGTCTGCTTTTTGACATATGTAATAGAGTCTACAAAACATTAGGAACGCCTTCCTAATATTGGGGGGGGATACGTAATCTTTTAGCTGAATCTTCAACTCATTTCCCAGTGCTCTGAGAAGTGTGGTTTTGTTGTACATCGTCCCTGTCCAAACTTAATAAATACAATTTATTTTCTGACCTGCCGCTTGTTTGCTAGGCTACCACAGCACATCCCTTTCAGGGAGAGCAAGCTCACCCACTACCTGCAGGGCTTCTTCTGTGGGTGGGGCAAAGCCTGCATGGTCGTCAACATCAACCAGTGTGCCTCCATGTACGACGAGACGATCAACGTGCTCAAGTTCTCCGCCGTGGCTCAGAAGGTGGTGGTGCTGACATCCAAGACCGTCGTCCCCCATCTCGCCACCAAGACGTCGGCCCGGGAACTGTCCATGATCGTCGACCACGCAGACAGGAAGAACCTGTTGGGTCGGCGGAGAAGGAGCTCCCTGGTTGGCTGGGAGACCAGTTTGGAGGATGTGCAGGAGGATGTTGATGACATGGAAGAGGAGAGCACGGCAGAGGACAGCGTGATTGAGGAGACCATGCAAGAAGTGGACGATGACAAGTTTCTCATCGATAAAGATGCTTATGAGGTAAGGCTCTCCCCCTAGCTACTAGAGCTGGGAGTGCCAGGGACCTCATTACCCCAGGCCTCATTACACTGGGCCTCATTACACAAGGCCTCATTACACCATATTGAGGGATCTCATTACCCCAGGCCTCATTACACCATATTGAGGGATCTCATTACCCCAGGCCTCATTACACCATATTGAGGGACCTCATTACCCCAGGCCTCATTACACCATATTGAGGGATCTCATTACACCATATTGAGGGATTTCATTACACCATACTGAGGGACCTCACCGTACCATATTATCACCATACTGAGGTGCCATTACAATATGTATTGCGATTTGGTACTGTTGTTCTCTTGCGTTCTGAACATATTGCTCACCACACGTCTGCTGCAGAGGGACAAGAGTCATGATAACTAGTTTTGATCCGTTGTGGAAATAAGTGCTGAAAACAAATTGGCTCCCTATTTTTAAAAAGTGGAGAACAAGCTATGAAGGAAAAAATAGTTTTTGTGCAGGGACAGCCAACTAGCGCAAAAATAATAGCGACATTGTCAAAAAGACACAATATATTGTCAAAAATAATATCCCGATTATGTAACCAGATTGATTTGTTCCCCCATCACTACTAACCTCTGTTTAGTAGTCACCTACATTACCAGGCCCTGATTTGATTGTTCTGGAATTTGAGGAAGATTCAGGCCTACTAATAGCCTCGTAAAGAGACCAGACTTTTGCCTGATCAGGTCACATTGTCAAAACTCTGGTCCCTTTTTATGAATGTAAAGTTCACCCAGAACTAAAGTCTTGTGTAATTTGGTCAGATGCTTTATTTAAAATAAAATGTAAAAAAATATATATAAGTCTGTCCACAAGAGAGAAATGTGAAGTAAGTATTTTAATGTCTGTTAACCCTTTCAGAGCCAACTCCTCCAGTTGAAGGAGCTCCGGGAGCAGCTCCAGAAAGAGAGGTCTGAAAACCTGGCTCTGGAATCTCGGATCCGGGACGAGGTCACCAAGGAGTTCTCGGAGCTCTTCTCTGAAATGCAGACCGACTACAAGTGAGCTCTTCTCTGCCTGTTTGGTTTTAAGTAATCATTTTTGTAGGGCTGCTTTTTAAAATAATAATAGATTGGATTTATATATTGCTTTTCTAGCAACTGAGGTACTCAAAGCTTTACATTAGTAAGGGGGATTTAAAGGTAAATGTTTTTGAAATGCATAAAACTGAACAAGCTGTAGCTATAATAACTTGATTTCTTTGTCTTTTTTAAAGGGAACGTCTGGCCAAAGAGAAGGAGATTGTCGAGGAGAGAGCGGAGAGGCGTCTAGAGATCCTGAAGAATCTAGTGAACAAGAACACCAGTCAAGAGGAGCTGGAAAGAACTGATGAAGAACTGGACAGAGCAGAGCGAGCCACGGTAATACGGCCAAACAAGACACGTTGGCCATCGAGCAGTGTCAACCTCCATCATAAATAGCCTTGTCTCTTCCTCCACCCGACACTGACTTTGCTGATAACTACTCAATTGAGGAATCACGTACCGACTATGACATGTGGTCTCACCTAGCTATCTTAAGATGAATGTAAGTCGCTCTGGATAAGAGCTTCTGCTGAATTACTAAAAATGTGTATTGTCTCGTGTAGAAGGACAGGTCGTCGTTGGGAGGCATGTTTGACTCCATGTGCAGTGACCTGGCAGGCATAAAGATGGCGGCTGAGACGTGCAAGACATGTCTGGTGGTCGCCCACCCAAGTAGTGACACCGTCTCCAACCTCTCAGAGCAGCTGCCTGTCAAAACCAATGGTAACCAACTGGCCGGCCGCTTTATTTTAGCACGACACAATGGAGTCCACTAAGCGAAGGCGTGACGATGATTTTTGAATGGGGTGTGTAATGTTAAAAACCAAGATGTTGCACCCTTTTTTGGGTCCTCGGGACCAGGATTATGAAACACTGGTGCACTCTGTCACATTCACCTTTCAGTAGAACTCTGTCAGCAATAACCTGTTAATCAGCAGTTTTCACTATCCATCAATGACAGAAGCAGACCGGTTAACCTGATTTTATTTTTTTCAGTGTCTGTGATGGAACGTGCGCGGTTTCCTTCTGGTTGATTAGTCCGTTGTCTTCCGTTGATTTTCAGAACTGGAAAATTATTGCAGACGAGCACCGCAATCAAACGAACAGCTTGATGAGGCTAGAAAGGTACTGTCAAATGTATTTTTTTTATTTTGGATGGGGTATTTTGCAGCAATGTGACTTATTTTTGATTCTAACTAGTCAATCGTGGACAGACTACGTATACCACATGATGATGCTGCAGTTTAGTTCTGTGTTAACTGAGAGTCGTACTGACAAACCTTTTTTTTTTTGTGTTTTCTCTTGTAGACTCTGGAGTCTCAGGAGCTGAAGTTCTCCGACCTCGTGGCGGTGTGTCATGAGAAGGATGAGATGATCTCCTCGCTTCGGAACACCGTGGACCAGCAGGTCAAAGACACTATCAAGGATGTAAGTTCATTTTAAATGACAAGCCATCAGCCTGTTTCATAGTCTAGTGATTCTCAAGGGGGGGGGGGGGGGGACCCCTTTTGTGATAGAAAATTCATCAGGGACCACCCTCATCACAACACATCAAATGTTATTGGTCACATGCACGTGGTTAGCAGATGTTATTGGTCACATGCACGTGGTTAGCAGATGTTATTGGTCACATGCACGTGGTTAGCAGATGTTATTGGTCACATGCACGTGGTTAGCAGATGTTATTGGTCACATGCACGTGGTTAGCAGATGTTATTGGTCACATACACATTGTTAGCAGATGTTATTGGTCACATGGTTAGCAGATGTTATTGGTCACATGGTTAACAGATGTTATTGGTCACATGGTTAACAGATGTTATTGGTCACATGGTTAGCAGATGTTATTGGTCACATGCTCATGGTTAGCAGATGTTATTGGTCACATACACATGGTTAGCAGATGTTATTGGTCACATGGTTAACAGATGTTATTGGTCACATGGTTAGCAGATGTTATTGTGAGTGTAGCACAATTCTTGTGCTTCTAGTTCTGACAGTATATATTTAACAATTCCACCACAACTACCTAATACACCTAAGTAAAGGAATGGAATAAGAATATATAGATATATCGATGAGCAATGCAGAGCGACAGAGGCAAGATGCAGTAGAGGGTATGTAATGTACAGTTGAAGTTGGAAGTTTTACATACACCTCTGCCAAATACGTTTAAACTCTGTTTTTCACAATTCCTGACATTTGATCCTAGTAAAATTCCCTGTCTTAGGTCAGTTAGGATCACCACTTTATTTTAAGAATGTGAAATGTCAGAATAATAGTAGAGAGATTTATTTATTTCAGCTTTTATTTCTTTCATCACATTCCCAGTGGGTCAGAAGTTCACATACACTCAATTAGTATTTGGTAGCATTGCCTTTAAATGGTTTAACTTGGGTCAAACATTTTGGGTAGTCTTCCACAAGCTTCCCACAATAAGTTGGGTGAATTTTGGCCCATTTCTCCTGACAGAGCTGGTGTAACTGAGTCAGGTTTGTAGGCCTCCTTGCTTGGACACGCTTTTTCAGTTCTGTCCACACATTATCTATGGGATTGAGGTCAGGGCTTTGTGATGGCCACTCCAATACCTTTGTTGTCCTTAAAGACATTTTGCCACAACTTTGGAAGTATTGGGGTAATTGTCCATTTGGAAGACCCATTGTGACCAAGCTTTAACTTCCTGACTGATGTCTTGAGATGTTGCTTCAATATATCCACATAATTTTCCATCGTCATGATGCCATCTATTTTGTGAAGTGCACCAGTCCCTCCTGCAGCAAAGCACCCCCACAACATGATGCTGCCACCCCCCCACTGTTGGGATGGTGTTCTTCAGCTTGCAAGCTTCACCCTTTTTCCTCCAAACATAAACATAACGATGGTCATTATGGCTAAACAGTTCTATTTTTGTTTCATCAGAACAGATGACATTTCTCCAAAAAGTACGTTCTTTGTCCCCATGTGCAGTTCAAACCGTAGTCTGGCTTTTTTAAGGTAGTTTTGGAGCAGTGGCTTCTTCCTTGCTGAGCGGCCTTTCAGGTTATGTCGATATAGGACTCGTTTTACTGTGGATATAGATACTTTTTTCATGTTTCCTTCAGCATCTTCACAAGGTCCTTTTCTGTTGTTCTGGGATTGATTTGCACTTTTCACACCAAAGTACGTTCATCTCTAGGAGACAGAACGCGTCTCCTTCCTGAGTGGTATGTTGGCTGCGCGGTCCCATGGTGTTTATACTTGCATACTATTGTTTGTACAGATGAACGTGGTATTTGGAAATTGCTCCCAAAGATGAACTAGACTTGTGGAGGTCTACAATGTTTTTCTGGGGTCTTGGCTGATTTATTTTTTCCCATGATGTGAAGCAAAGAGGCACTGACTTTAAAGGGAGGCTGTGAAATACATCCCACAGGTACACCTCCAATTGACTCAAATTATGTCAATTAGCCTATCAGAAGCTTCTGAAGCCATGACGTCATTTTCTGGAATTTTCCAAGCTGTTTAAAGGCACAGTCAACTTAGTGTATGTAAACTTCTGACCCACTGGAATTGTGATACAGTGAAATAATCTGTAAACATGTTGGAAAAATGACTTGTGTCATGCACAAAGTAGGTGTTCTAACTGACTTGCCAAAACTATAGTTTGTTAACAAGACATTTGTGGAGTGGTTGAAACACTTAGGTTGGAGTCATTAAAACTAGTTTATGTAAACTTCTGACTTCAACTGTACATGTGAGATGTGTAATGCAAGATATGTAAACATTAAAGTGACTAGTGATCCATTTTTATTGAAGTGGCCAATGATTTCAAGTTTGTATGTAGGCAGCAGCCTCTTTGTGTTAGTGATGAACATAATTGCATATGAGTTCTGCTCTGACTTTTTGCAGTGCGTCATGGCTGGACGAACCAAGTCTGACCCTGGGAAGCAACATTTTTAAAAGCCCGTGTCTTGGCATCTGAGAGAATATTGCAATGCGACACATTTTGTCACGGGGCAGAGTTTTAAAAATGTACTGTGGATACCAATATCCCTGTGAGCTGCCCAGGCCTGTGTCACTCAGGGTTAAGAATATACATTGTAAATGAATGATATTGTATTATAACCTCTTAACTTATTCCACGGATGTGTTGTCCAAAACTGTGTTTAATATCTTAGTAGTATTTATGAACAATGTATTATATTTTGACATCTGACCACCTGCGGTACCTAGCCGACCTCACTTTGAGTACCCCTGGCACCCTCTGTATTTGACAATACCTCTCCCATTTTTATAGCTTACTGGTGCCAATTTCCCATCCAAATGTCACCTTTTTTTTTATGAATGCTCATATCCAGAACGTGACCAATTTTTATTCCAGCTTGAGTAGGCCATGCTAGATGTTTTAACACTGTTTTTTGGGGTTTCCCTTGTCAGAAGACTACATTCGACAGCATCAAGGATGAGCTCCGGCATCTGAAGAGCAGTTGCACTTGCTCCGGAGGGGGGCAGCTCAGCTCTCGCACAGAGAGCCGTAAACGGCTGGTGGACCTCCAGCCGGACCTGGAGGAACAGCCCCCTAGCAAGAAAGGTATGGGTTCGGCTCCTCCCACTGCCGGGATGTCCCTCCCACCGTTTGTTGGGAGGAGAGTAATGCCGGAGGTCGCAAAAACATCCGCTCAAAAAGGCGGCTGTCTGCGCTCCAGAAGTCATGCTGCCTCAGACTTCCTTATGTATAAATGCTTCTATTCGCCATTTGTGGGGTATTCATGATTTTAAACAATAATAAATTGTTCTTTTGTTGGTTTTCTGTACTCAGATATATATATAGATATATATATATATATATATATATATATATATATATATATATATATATATATATATATATATATATATATATATATATATATAACATTGTACAGCTGTGGAAGGTATTATTGAGGCGTCGCATCATTAGTCTAGACACCATGTTCTGAGAAATGATCTTCACTAACCATACTCACTAATATGGGCTTAGAAATGTTTATTTTTCATTATCATTTGCTGTTTAGCAAACCTCTAGCCCTAATCCCATTCCACTGGCTAAAGCTTAAGGACAGAACACCAGATTCATTCAGTTGTATACTGTTAAGCATCCCATTAACCCAAACTAACATCCCACCATACTGCCGATGATTCTATTATAATATACTTTGTTTGCAATGCCTTTTAAAAAAAAAAACATTTTTGAAGAGATGACTCATCAGATGTCCTGTTCTTTGTTAGGATTCCATGGGGAGGGTAGTGGAGAGGAAGAGGAGAAGATGGACAGATTGCGCTGGGAGCAGGAAGTGAAATCCTCAGAAGTGGCGCGACTAGTAGACACTCTGCAGCTTGATCGGGTAGCACACGGAGAGGGTGACTGGAAAGTGCAGGAGAAGAATATCTCCTGTATGGAGGAGCTGAAAGCTGAGCTGGAGGCGCATACGCGTGCTCACGAGGAGGCCCTGTCCACGGTGGTGGAGGAGGAGGCGTGGAGGGAGAATGCCAGGTTACTCCAGGAACGGGGAGACTTGCAGCGGGAGATGAGCACACTCCGAGGGGAATCCCAGGATCTAACTGGGAAGCTGCAGGCCATGGAGAGGGAGGTCAGTCTGCAGACAGCCAGAGCAGAAAAAGCTGCCGAAGACCGACAGGCCACGCATGACCACGAGCTCAGAGAGAAAACTGCCCTTATTGACTCCCTGAAACAGGAAGTGGCACGCCTAGGGCAGGAAGTCGTGGCCTCTCAGGCTGCGTCGGGAGTACAAAGGGACAGCAGGCTTCTCAGAGACAAGATGGCGGAACTGAAGAGGGAATGCTCAGAGGCCCTGGAGGAGAGGCTCCTGCTGAAAGAGAAACTGGCCCAACAGCAGATCTCAGAACAGGAGTTGGAGGAGCTTAAAGAGAAACTGGCCCAACAGCAGAAAGAGAAACTGGCCCAACAGCAGATCATAGAACAGGAGTTGGGGGAACTGAAAGAGAAACTGGCCCAACAGCAGATCTCAGAACAGGAGTTGGGGGAACTGAAAGAGAAACTGGCCCAACAGCAGATCATAGAACAGGAGTTGGAGGAGCTGAAAGAGAAACTGGCCCAACAGCAGATCATAGAACAGGAGCTGAAAGAGAAACTGGCCCAACAGCAGATCATAGAACAGGAGCTGAAAGAGAAACTGGCCCAACAGCAGATCTCAGAACAGGAGTTGGGGGAACTGAAAGAGAAACTGGCCCAACAGCAGATCTCAGAACAGGAGTTGGGGGAACTGAAAGAGAAACTGGCCCAACAGCAGAAAGAGAAACTGGCCCAACAGCAGATCTCAGAACAGGAGTTGGAGGAGCTGAAAGAGAAACTGGCCCAACAGCAGATCATAGAACAGGAGCTGAAAGAGAAACTGGCCCAACAGCAGATCTCAGAACAGGAGTTGGGGGAACTGAAAGAGAAACTGGCCCAACAGCAGATCATAGAACAGGAGTTGGGGGAACTGAAAGAGAAACTGGCCCAACAGCAGATCATAGAACAGGAGTTGGGGGAACTGAAAGAGAAACTGGCCCAACAGGAACTGACCTTGGAGCAGCTTAAGGCGGAAATGGAGGCTAAAGAAGAGGCCCACGTTGACAGCAAAAACTCTAATCTGGAGGCTGAGGTTGCAACCTTGAAGGGAAAGCTGGCCTATCTGGAGGAAGAGGAGCGCACACGCCAAACAGAGAGGGAGGTGGCTGTAACCGTGTCCCAAACGGAGAGAGTGACAGAGTTGGAGAAGATACTGTTCGACAAGGAGGCGGAGGTGTCGGGCCTGCAGCGGAGCCTGAGGGAGGCGCAGGAGAGGTGGGAGGATGAGGAGACCGCTGCGGTGCAGGAGGCTCGTAGGAGGGAGGTGGAGAGGAGGAGGGAGCTGCTGGCCGTGGCTGAAGAGGCCATCGCTCAGAAGGACGCTGAGCTGAAGAAGAGAGCCCAGGACATCACCAGGTTAGTGGGCTGGCTGGCATCGTTCACTCTGACTAGTGGGGAGGCCTACGGGCCAATCCCAAATCATCCTCTAAACCCTATGCACGTGTGGAGATCTGAGAGGATATGATTGGTGTATGCTAGGTGGAACTGTCACCGTACTGCCTATCAGAGGGCAAGGTGCAGCTATTACAAGATTGATTACACGTGTCTTCTCAGATCTCTACAAGTGTACAGGGCACCGGGTTTAGGGGTTGTTTTGATTTATTTATTTTCCCTGCTCATCCCGACTGCTAAACCTCTCTCTCTCTAATATAGCGGTGTTTTTAAATGAATCTCATGTGTTTGTGACCACAGATTGAAGGAGACCATTAAACTTGACTCGGACAAAGTGAAGAGTTTGAGCCTGGACCTTGAGAGGAAAGACGATGAAGTTTCTGATCTCAAAGAGAAGCTGTCCGACTCTAAAAAACAGATACAGCAAGTTCAAAAGGAGGTATATTTTTCATTGTGGCGGCAGGGTAGCCTAGTGGTTAGAGCGTAGGGGCAGCAGCGTAGCCTAGTGGTTAGAGCGTAGGGGCAGCAGCGTAGCCTAGTGGTTAGAGCGTAGGGGCAGCAGCGTAGCCTAGTGGTTAGAGCGTAGGGGCAGCAGCGTAGCCTAGTGGTTAGAGCGTAGGGGCAGCAGCGTAGCCTAGTGGTTAGAGCGTAGGGGCAGCAGCGTAGCCTAGTGGTTAGAGCGTAGGGGCAGCAGCGTAGCCTAGTGGTTAGAGCGTAGGGGCAGCAGCGTAGCCTAGTGGTTAGAGCGTAGGGGCAGCAGCGTAGCCTAGTGGTTAGAGCGTAGGGGCAGCAGCGTAGCCTAGTGGTTAGAGTGTAGGGGCAGCAGCGTAGCCTAGTGGTTAGAGTGTAGGGGCAGCAGCGTAGCCTAGTGGTTAGAGCGTAGGGGCAGCAGCGTAGCCTAGTGGTTAGAGTGTAGGGGCAGCAGCGTAGCCTAGTGGTTAGAGTGTAGGGGCAGCAGCGTAGCCTAGTGGTTAGAGCGTAGGGGCGGCAGGTAGCCTAGTGGTTAGTGTAGGGGCGGCAGGTAGCCTAGTGGTTAGAGCGTAGAGGCGGCAGCGTAGCCTAGTGGTTAGAGCGTAGAGGCGGCAGCGTAGCCTAGTGGTTAGAGTGTAGGGGCGGCAGCGTAGCCTAGTGGTTAGAGCGTTGGACTAGTAACCGAAAGGTTGCAAGATCAAATCCCCAAGCTGACAAGGTACAAAATCTGTCGTTCTGCCCCTGAACAAGGCAGTTCAGGGGTTCTGCCCCTGAACTGCCTTGTTCAGGGGCCGTCATTGAAAATAAGCTACTTCTACTGTCAATGTCTGTCTATGGAGATTGCATGGTTGTGTGCTTGATTTTTACATTTTTTATACACTTGTCAGCAATGAGTGTGGCTGAAATGGCAAAAATCCACTCATTTGAACAGGTGTCCACATACTTTTGCAATGTAGTTGGTGAATAATTCTACACACAATCACTATTTCAATAACATATTAAACACTAGTAATACAATATGAATAACGCATTAAACACTTAATGACGTATTGAAGACTTGATAACCTGTGTGACCCTTTTTTGTTATCCCTACCCAAGATCGTCTTGGAGAAATCTCTCAAACTGAAACTGCTGGACTTGGAGAAAGTGAGGAAACAGCAGCAGGCAGACTTGGCCAACAAAGACCGGACCATACAACAACTGAAATCTGTATGTTGTGTACTCTCTGGGTTATTTTCATTCTAACAAAGATAAATATATATATATATATATGCATGCCCTTGTTGTTGACCGGCTCGGCTCTTCCTCTATCCAGGAACATTCTGCTGACTCGAAGTCTGCGGAGAACCTAAAGCTGTATCAGAACGCCTGCAAAGGTACCCATTGCTCCGTACTGTTCTACCCTGTGTGTCTGTCTTCCATACATCAGTCTGTGTTTTGAACTCTCTTCCTCGACTACTTAGTAAAACTGTGAATTAATCACACTATAGAACACACTGTTCTAAAAAATGTATTCCGTTTAGCAGCAAATATCAACATATGAGACTCACGCATACTGAGAATGCAGCGTCACTCACGCATACTGAGAATGCAGCGTCACTCACGCATACTGAGAATGCAGCGTCACTCACGCATACTGAGAATGCAGCGTCACTCACGCATACTGAGAGAATGCAGCGTCACTCACGCATACTGAGAGAATGCAGCGTCACTCACGCATACTGAGAGAATGCAGCGTCACTCACGCATACTGAGAAAATGCAGCGTCACTCACGCATACTGAGAATGCAGCGTCACTCACGCATACTGAGAATGCAGCGTCACTCACGCATACTGAGAATGCAGCGTCACTCACGCATACTGAGAATGCAGCGTCACTCACGCATACTGAGAATGCAGCGTCACTCACGCATACTGAGAACGCAGCGTCACTCACGCATACTGAGAACGCAGCGTCACTCACGCATACTGAGAACGCAGCGTCACTCACGCATACTGAGAACGCAGCGTCACTCACGCATACTGAGAACGCAGCGTCACTCACGCATACTGAGAACGCAGCGTCACTCACGCATACTGAGAATGCAGCGTCACTCACGCATACTGAGAATGCAGCGTCACTCACGCATACTGAGAATGCAGCGTCACTCACGCATACTGAGAATGCAGCGTCACTCACGCATACTGAGAATGCAGCGTCACTCACGCATACTGAGAATGCAGCGTCACTCACGCATACTGAGAATGCAGCGTCACTCACGCATACTGAGAATGCAGCGTCACTCACGCATACTGAGAATGCAGCGTCACTCACGCATACTGAGAATGCAGCGTCACTCACGCATACTGAGAATGCAGCGTCACTCACGCATACTGAGAATGCAGCGTCACTCACGCATACTGAGAATGCAGCGTCACTCACGCATACTGAGAATGCAGCGTCACTCACGCATACTGAGAATGCAGCGTCACTCACGCATACTGAGAATGCAGCGTCACTCACGCATACTGAGAATGCAGCGTCACTCACGCATACTGAGAATGCAGCGTCACTCACGCATACTGAGAGAATGCAGCGTCACTCACGCATACTGAGAATGCAGCGTCACTCACGCATACTGAGAGAATGCAGCGTCACTCACGCATACTGAGAGAATGCAGCGTCACTCACGCATACTGAGAAAATGCAGCGTCACTCACGCATACTGAGAAAATGCAGCGTCACTCACGCATACTGAGAAAATGCAGCGTCACTCACGCATACTGAGAGAATGCAGCGTCACTCACGCATACTGAGAGAATGCAGCGTCACTCACGCATACTGAGAGAATGCAGCGTCACTCACGCATACTGAGAGAATGCAGCGTCACTCACGCATACTGAGAAAATGCAGGGTCACTCACGCATACTGAGAAAATGCAGGGTCACTCACGCATACTGAGAAAATGCAGCGTTTAATGCTGTGTGTGTGTGTGTGTGTGTCCTTCAACTCATTGAGGGCTTGATGATGATTAGTTGACAAGTTGAATCAGGTGTGTTTATCTGGGGTTACAATAAAATGTGTACTGTTTGGGAGTACTGGAGTTGGGAAACACTGATTTAATGCGCAATTGCGTGTTTTCCTGTCGTTTGTTTTTGGTACAGCCGTTCCCTTTATCTGATTATTAGACACACGTGGATCTGAAAAGTTGCTCTTCCTCCATTAGCATCCAGAGAATTATATTACTGTGGATGAAAGTCAAAATGAGTTTGACATCCTGGCATTTTTAAAGCATTTACTTTTAAGTTTCAAAATTGCACATACCAGAGAACGTTCTATTTCCACATAACCAAAATGGCCACTATTTAGAATGCAAGTACAAGTATTGGAACACGGTCATGGTGTTGACTACACACAGTCAGATATTGTGACACAGCCATAGTGTTTTTGACAGTACATACAGTAGTCTATTCCAATATGCTCTTCTCTGTGTGTCTCTGTCTTGTATTCATGGGGTTCATTGTGCTTCCTCAGACCTTCAGGCTAAGGAGCGTTTGATTGAGGACATGCGTCTGGCTCTGACTGAGCAGGAGGACACCCAGACCCAACAGGAGCAGGTGCTGGAGGCCAAACTGGAAGAGATTGATGCCCTCACAGAAGGTGGGATTATCAAATCACTATTTTTAAAGTGCGTTTAAACACGTGTCAATACACTTACCAAAACATATCTATATATTAAAAATGAATAATACCAATATAATGTTTAAATATAGCTGCAAACACAAGCAGCAATGAACGGGGTTCACAGGATGACAAAAGAAACAAGATCAGTCTTTATGTGTAATCAGTGAAAGCATTGCCATGTTAATAAAAAATGTAATGAGTAAATACAAAATCTGGAGTGTATCTGAAGTTCATGAGAAGAAACTGATTGTAGCTGATTTTGAGAACTAATGTTACATTATGCAAAGAATAAATTGTTAGACATTTCCTTTTTTTTAAAAATATTTTTAGATATCAATACTAAATTCAGTGTAGTTCATTTTAGGGATGTCCGTGATAGCAATGACGTGTTTTCAAATTGATAGGCCACTGGAGTGGATTTACAGTGGTTTAAAATGGACACTTTAAAATCTGATTTTTATTTATCAATAACTCAGCCATCTTTTGACCAATCCCTTGGCATTTCTCTGTACCATGGGCCAACATTCCAAATTTGGTGTCTGAAGATTTTAAGTATTTTTAGCATATTAGCATCTACTATTGTGGTAATCTTTGAATGCATCAGTTATTTTCTCAAACTCTTTCAGGAATATTGTTAGGAGTGAATTTAACTTATTTTTTTTAGTCCATGAGAAGATTTTTTTTACATGTATTTTTTTAGCAGTAGAGTTACATAGTCAAATAAGTGAATTGTAAATAGTTTCTTAAAGATATCAATGGCAAACTTAACATGGTTCATCGTATTAATGTCTTTGATGACACTGAACAGTTTCATAGGCCATTGTTGAGTGGTACAAAGGATTTAAATGGAAACGTAAATCTAATTTTCCTGATTTTTTTTTTGTATCAGTAACTCAGCCATCTCTTAACCAATCCCTTAGCTTTTCTCAAACTAATCCCTTAGCTTTTCTCAAACTAATCCCTTAGCTTTTCTCAAACTAAGTTAAGAGATGTACAATGAGCCTACATACCGAGATGTCCCAAGATGGAGGAAAACAACCTATCCTGATTGGACCTCATGGGCCCTTGAGACACATTTGTTCAGCGTGAGGAAAGACGTCAACATACACCGTTTCAAGTGGCTAGGTCAAATGGGGCGGTGATATAAGCGTTTAAGTGAGACCCCTTATAACATCGCCACCTACTGGCCAATCAGTGCCATTATTATTTTGACCAAATTACTCATGACCTCTGTTTCTTTTTCTTTGTCAAATTTAGAAAAAATGTATATAATCTAAGAATAACAATAGATTACAGGTTGGCTGTGAACCTCTAAATAATACATATTTTTCCATTTCAGATTTCAGCTCTCTATATTTGGTGACATACAGTACTCAAGTGTTTGTTGTTGTCGTTGTCATTTTCAGAGGTGGAGAAAGTGAAAGGACTGTTACGCTACCAGGACAATAGAAAAGACACTGCGGCCCTGACAGACGGCCAATCGGACGAAGCCAAATTAGCCAAACAGGAAGCCGTTCAGGCTCAAGTGACCTTGAAGGTGAAATATTTAGTTGATAATGCATATTCTGTCCCGTCTTTTTATAAATTGGATTAATCCGTGTTTGTACGTGTTTTTCCCCCAAGTAATCATATGAGTTAGCGCTGGGATTATACAACCAAAAAATGACCGTGACAACTGAACAGACCTCTTATCGAGGACGTCTTTACTGATCTCGATAATTAGGATAAATAGTCTATAGCCTTCTAAATGTGATGTTTGACGTGAATTAAGTGTGGCTGGGTGGTAACGGGACAATTGCTAGCTGCAACGTTCAAACTAGAAGTAGGCGTTTTTAAGGGTCATGTAAAAAGTAATTGAGGGGCACATTGTTAGAAATCAATCATTATTGCGTATTTTTGTCTACATTGTGTGTGTTTTCTAGCTGTGCACTGAGAAGCACCAGGCTGACAGGAGGAAGTGGCTTGAGGAGAAGATGGTTCTGATCCGGCAGGCCAAGGAGGCCGAGGACAAGAGGAACCAGGAGATGAGGAAGTTCGCGGACGGCCGTGAGCGACACGCCAAACAGCAAACCCAAGTGGTAATAGAACTTCCTGTAGAAATGACCCCTTAGAACCTCTCCTCTGGGGACGAGGAGATTCAATAAGATACAGATTAAAAGGATTACCAGCACTGCTGCGTTAACCTCAAATGGATTACAAACAGATTTAACACTGTACACCAACATAACCCCGGATGCCCTTGCATTTGCCTAGGCATTAATAGAAAATACACACTTAACCAATTCTTAACCAATCCCCCCCCCCCCCCCCCAGCCGTTCCGTGTATCTGAACTATTCCACAACCATCACATTTACACCTGATTTCAACTTGTCAACTAATCATCAAGCACTTAAATAGCTGAATCAAGTGGGCTACAACAAAATGGTGAAACGTCTCGGGGTCCCCGAGGAGAGGTTTTATAACCCCTGCCCTTGAGTTCAGCCGCAAAACAGACGGCGCCTGCTAAGGAACCCCTCTTGTCTGTCTGTGACCCTGTAGGAAGATCTCGTGGCCCAGCTCGGTGAGAAGGAGCAGGACCTAGTCAAGTGGAGGAAAGAAAGGGACTCCCTGGTGACCGCTCTGGAGGTCCAGCTAACCAAACTCGTCTCCAACATCGCAGACAAGGATGAACAGATAGCCAGTCTCCGCTGCAACGCCTCCTCTCAGCCAGCAGAGGTCAGTTCAAGCACACACATGATGGGACTGTTAGGTTGGTTGGGGCTGTCGGAGAATGTTCTCATTTGGGATGGTACATATTAGCACTATTAAGGTTGGCTGCAGGGTTGTTGGTCATTTTCCATTTTAACTTTGCATACAGAAGTGATTTGGAGTTTGCACTGTTTAGAAAAACCTTTTATTTTTTTAAGTAGTTGGCACTGATTTTATGCACATTGAGTGTGGAAAATGCTCTCTACAAAGGTATTGTTACTGTAGGTTAATTTTTTATCTATCATTTTGAATTGGAATTGTTTCAAACTGTCTGGATTGGGCACAGTTCACATTCCATTGCGTTTTGTGGTACCTTAACAGCACGAAAATGAACACAACTTTGTACCATGAGGCTGGATGGGAGTTAATTGGTCCATTTATATCCTAATGGGTGGTTGTGTTGGTGGTGTTCGTCCTTCCTCAGAGACACCATGGCCAGGTGGAGGTTGAGGAGCTGCAGAGCCTTCTGTCTGAGAGAGACGCTGAGATCCTTAAGCTGAAGGAACAACTGATGGCTGTAGCCAAAGCAAGTGGCAACGTCTCATCCGCGCCTCCCACTAAGCCCAGAGAGACCGCCACTCTGGTGAGAGAGCCGTCTCCTTTATGACAAATCCAAGTGTATGGGTCACGTGTACAGGATACAGGGTGTAAAAATGCTTTACTTGTGAGCTCTCTACAGTACACATTAAATAAAGTTATATTTATGCTCATCTCCCATCTATATTTTGTAAGTTGGTCTTGTTGATACAAAGGATGATGTCGGTCACTCTCTCTCACTCTCTCTCTCTCACTCTCTCTCACTCTCTCTCTCTCACACAGACTAAAGCAGAGGAGTGCCCTCCCCAAGTCAGTGAGAGAACTCTCCACGACGACAACAGTGAACTAGTACATGGAGTGAAGACTGAGAAGAGGACCAGTCAGGTAACCAGTTGTCTCTCTAGACATGCGGGTTTCCTCCCCACAATGTTTCCCATGCCTTAACACGTCTGTCTGTACGTAACAGAACATCAGTTTGGCATAGAGGAAGTACGTTATCGCCTTATCCGCCCTGTTGCCCCCCCCCCCCCCAGAATGGTAGTTATCAAGATGAAGAGATCACTGAGGAGTGCATTTCTCAAGTTTAGTCTAGTTTGCATCAACTATCTTCACTAAAACCGCTGCGAAGGTTTAGCCTGCAAACCTTTTTTTTTTTTTTGACTCGCTACGTTTTGTCATGCCTGTCTTGTGATTGGTTGGGAGTAGCTGCAGTTGTCCGGAGGTAATCATGGACATTGCATCAGACAGAGCAGACAGCCAGAGATGGTGCTGAGGTGAAGGTTAACGAATGGACACAAGGTTATGTGAGCTATTGAATCAATCCAATATGGTATCCTTCCGTGCGCCAGGAGACACTCCGAGTAAAGGCTTTTCAGTTCTAAAAAATATCCTCTCAAGGTATTGGCCTCATTCTGGTCCACGCTCATTATTTGAAGTGCGTTTTCTACTATTTTTCATGTGTCAATTTTAAACACTTCTGAACGAAGAGCTGTTTGGGGAGCCAAATTAACGTCTCTTTTTAGGTGAACGGAGCCAAATGATCCGGCTCACCAGAAAGCCTTGGCGTGTCCATCGCTAGTTCCACAGCTACGGTAGTCATGGGGGAGTGCAGGGATTTTTAATAACTATTTTCACTCCGATGGAGAAAAATGTACACTGCTCAAAAAAATAAAGGGAACACTAAAATAACACATCCTAGATCTGAATGAATGAAATATTCTTATTCAGTACTTGCTCAATTGGGATTCAGGTCTGGGGAACGGGCGGGCCAGTCCATAGCATCAATGCCTTCCTCTTGCAGGAACTGCTGACACACTCCAGCCACATGAGGTCTAGCATTGTCTTGCATTAGGAGGAACCCAGGGCCAACCGCACCAGCATATGGTCTCACAAGGGGTCTGAGGATCTCATCTCGGCGTCTCCAGACTGTCACGTCTGTCACATGTGCTCAGTGTGAACCTGCTTTCATCTGTGAAGAGCACAGGGCGCCAGTGGCGAATTTGCCAATCTTGGTGTTCTCTGGCAAATGAAAAACGTCCTGCACGGTGTTGGGCTGTAAGCAAACCCCCACCTGTGGACGTCGGGCCCTCATACCACCCTCATGGAGTCTGCTCAAACGGTCAGAAACAGACACATGCACATTTGTGGCCTGCTGGAGGTCATTTTTCAGGGCTCTGGCAGTGCTCCTGCTCCTCCTTGCACAAAGGCGGAGGTAGCGGTCCTGCTGCTGGGTTGTTGCCCTCCTACGGCCTCCTCCACGTCTCCTGATGTACTGGCCTGTCTCCTGGTAGCGCCTCCATGCTCTGGACACTACGCTGACAGACACAGCAAACCTTCTTGCCACAGCTCACATTGATGTGCCATCCTGGATGAGCTGCACTACCTGAGCCACTTGTGTGGGTTGTATACTCTGTCTCATGCTACCACTAGAGTGAAAGCACCGCCAGCATTCAAAAGTGACCAAAACATCAGCCAGGAAGCATAGGAACTCCTTTATTGGGGGTGTCATGCTAATTGCCTATAATTTCCACCTGTTGTCTATTCCATTTGCACAACAGCATGTGAAATGTATTGTCAATCAGTGTTGCTTCCTAAGTGGACAGTTTGATTTCACAGAAGTGTGATTGACTTGGAGTTACATTGTGTTGTTTAAGTGTTCCCTTTATTTTTTTGAGCAGTGTATTTAAAAAAAAATTACAAAAAAATTTGTTCCATGATTTTGTAGTAGAGATTGCTTCTGGCAACGCGTGTCGCTTTAGAATCTGTCAGAACATCATGCTGAATGATAACCCAACTGACTAGACGCTCCTGAAGGGTTAACCCAACTGACTAGACGCTCCTGAAGGGTTAACCCAACTGACTAGACGCTCCTGAAGGGTTAACCCAACTGACTAGACGCTCCTGAAGGGTTAGCCCAACTGACTAGACGCTCCTGAAGGGTTAACCCAACTGACTAGACGCTCCTGAAGGGTTAACCCAACTGACTAGACGCTCCTGAAGGGTTAGCCCAACTGACTAGACGCTCCTGAAGGGTTAGCCCAACTGACTAGACGCTCCTGAAGGGTTAACCCAACTGACTAGACGCTCCTGAAGGGTTAACCCAACTGACTAGACGCTCCTGAAGGGTTAACCCAACTGACTAGACGCTCCTGAAGGGTTAGCCCAACTGACTAGACGCTCCTGAAGGGTTAACCCAACTGACTAGACGCTCCTGAAGGGTTAACCCAACTGACTAGACGCTCCTGAAGGGTTAACCCAACTGACTAGATGCTCCTGAAGGGTTAACCCAACTGACTAGACGCTCCTGAAGGGTTAACCCAACTGACTAGACGCTCCTGAAGGGTTAACCCAACTGACTAGACGCTCCTGAAGGGTTAACCCAACTGACTAGACGCTCCTGAAGGGTTAACCCAACTGACTAGACGCTCCTGAAGGGTTAACCCAACTGACTAGACGCTCCTGAAGGGTTAGCCCAACTGACTAGACGCTCCTGAAGGGTTAACCCAACTGACTAGACGCTCCTGAAGGGTTAACCCAACTGACTAGACGCTCCTGAAGGGTTAACCCAACTGACTAGACGCTCCTGAAGGGTTAGCCCAACTGACTAGACGCTCCTGAAGGGTTAACCCAACTGACTAGACGCTCCTGAAGGGTTAACCCAACTGACTAGACGCTCCTGAAGGGTTAGCCCAACTGACTAGACGCTCCTGAAGGGTTAACCCAACTGACTAGACGCTCCTGAAGGGTTAACCCAACTGACTAGACGCTCCTGAAGGGTTAACCCAACTGACTAGACGCTCCTGAAGGGTTAACCCGACTGACTAGTAGGTTAACCCGACTGACTAGTAGGTTAACCCGACTGACTAGTAGGTTAACCCGACTGACTAGTAGGTTAACCCGACTGACTAGTAGGTTAACCCGACTGACTAGTAGGTTAACCCGACTGACTAGACGCTCCTGAAGGTTAACCCGACTGACTAGTAGGTTAACCCAACTGACTAGGCGCTCCTGAAGGTTAACCCGCCCTCACTGTCATACTGTGTACCCTTGTCTTTTTAGGGGTCTGGGGGCTACCCGTCGGTGCTAGACTCCTCAGAGATCATAACGGAGGGAGGCAGGACCAGCCGCTTCCCCAAGCCTGAGCTCGAGATCTCCTTCAGCCCGCTGCAGCCCAACAGGATGGCCCTGAAACGCCAGGGAGAGGACGTGGTCAACGTCAAAATCACCCGCAAGAGGAAGAGCTCTGAGATCGACAAGGTAGACCGTGTTAAAGGCATCGTTCTCCCCCCCCCCCAAATTACAGAATGACATTTTTAGTTTCCTTTACCCAGTAAGAGCTGTTTGGATATGAGCATGCTATTGCTCCCATGACTTGAATGGGATTTGTGCCAAAAATGCTAAAACGTTAGCATTTGCAAACCGTGCCAGAGTAACTGAACCAAAGCATGGGTTGCTGCCACACCTTGTCCATACACTGCTTACAGGGTAAGCAAACCAATGTCATTTAGGTGAACTGTCCTGTTTTTTTTTTTTTTATTTGTTTTTTTTAACTTTCAGCGAGGGATTGGATGTTCAGTCCGGTGTACAACTGTGCAGTCCTCCTGCCACAGCACGCCTGTAGCGTGAGTACTGTGAGTGAAGGCTGTGGGGCAGTGACGTAGGAGTGAGTGAAGGCTGTGGGGCAGTGACGTAGGAGTGAGTGAAGGCTGTGGGGCAGTGACGTAGGAGTGAGTGAAGGCTGTGGGGCAGTGACGTAGGAGTGAGTGAAGGCTGTGGGGCAGTGACGTAGGAGTGAGTGAAGGCTGTGGGGCAGTGACGTAGGAGTGAGTGAAGGCTATGGGGCAGTGACGTAGGAGTGAGTGAAGGCTGTGGGGCAGTGACGTAGGAGTGAGTGAAGGCTGTGGGGCAGTGACGTAGGAGTGAGTGAAGGCTGTGGGGCAGTGATGTAGGAGTGAGTGAAGGCTGTGGGGCAGTGATGTAGGAGTGAGTGAAGGCTATGGGGCAGTGACGTAGGAGTGAGTGAAGGCTATGGGGCAGTGACGTAGGAGTGAGTGAAGGCTGTGGGGCAGTGACGTAGGAGTGAGTGAAGGCTGTGGGGCAGTGACGTAGGAGTGAGTGAAGGCTATGGGGCAGTGACGTAGGAGTGAGTGAAGGCTGTGGGGCAGTGACGTAGGAGTGAGTGAAGGCTGTGGGGCAGTGACGTAGGAGTGAGTGAAGGCTATGGGGCAGTGATGTAGGAGTGAGTGAAGGCTGTGCGGCAGTATGGGTCTCTGCTGCAGTGACGTAGGAGTGAATGAAGGCTATGGGGTAGTGATGTAGGCATTAGTGAAGGCTATGGGGCAGTATGGGTCTACTGCAGTGACGTAGGAGTGAGTGAAGGCTATGGGGCAGTATGGCCTCCATATAGGAGGAGTATTTCTGAGGTTTAAACCTCTGCAGTTAGACTCCAGTAATTCACTAATGATTTCCCTGCTCACTGTCCCAGTTGTATGATAGAGAGGGGAGGAGAGTGAGACTCGGGGTGAATGTCAATTGTATTTCCTTGATTCCTCACATCCTTACCTCCCTCTCAAAATGCGTTGGTGAAGGAAGTTCGAGGGGAGGAACCTCATATCTTCTACTCCAATGTGCTTTGAGAATGAAACTGGGAGAGGAAACGAGGAGACATTCAACTGAGGACTTGGGGAAAGTGATTGCTGACAGCACATAGGCAGCCTCTGCAGAGGCTTTTGGTCGAAAGACACTACCTTTACACCTGTAGCCTTGATCCAGAACAGCTCATAGAACAGGAGCCCATCACCTGTTTCTGTAGTGAGGCAGCTTGATGTACCAGTACACCTCCTGGATAGGACACTAGTCACTAGTCTAGCTCCTCAGTACACCCCCTGGACAGGACACTAGTCTAGCTCCTCAGTACACCTCCTGGACAGGACACTAGAATACCTCCTCAGTACACCCCCTGGACAGGACACTAGAATATCTCCTCAGTACACCTCCTGGACAGGACACTAGAATATCTCCTCGGTACACCTCCTGGACAGGACACTAGAATATCTCCTCGGTACACCTCCTGGACAGGACACTAGAATATCTCCTCGGTACACCTCCTGGACAGGACACTAGAATATCTCCTCGGTACACCTCCTGGACAGGACACTAGAATATCTCCTCGGTACACCTCCTGGACAGGACACTAGAATATCTCCTCGGTACACCTCCTGGACAGGACACTAGAATATCTCCTCAGTACACCCCCTGGACAGGACACTAGTCTATTGCAGGGTCTTACCTCCAATCTATCTCCTTAATGCTGAGTGCCAAGCAGTCCCATTTTTTTTCCCCCCAGTCTGGTATGACACTGAGTAGGCCTTTTTAGACTTGTCCTTTACTTACCAACAGGGGAACTATTGTAACTAAAGCCCACACAGCCCAGCGGGGGAGCCCCTGGGAGCTCTGAGGTTCCTAGTCCTATTTTCTGTTATTCAGCCCCTCTGTTACATGACTCATTCACCTTTTTTTTGGGACACAAAAACAAGACTGTTTTCCTTGTGTCTTATCACATTTGACTCCCCATTGCTGGGAATAAAATCACACACATGTTGTTTGTTGAGGAGGGTGGGTGCACAGACATGAAGGCGGGCGCACCCGATAGGAGTGCGGGCACACCGACAAACCTGACCAGTGAGAGTCCAGACCCGGGTAACTGCCAAAATAAAGGAAACGCCAACATAGTGCTTTTTATTTTTAATAGGCTGTTGGTCGACCACGAGCTGACAGAACAACTTCAGTGTTCCTTATCAGATTGTCTGGAACTCTATTGGAGGGATGTGAGAAATTCCATCATTTGGTGTTTTGATGACGGTGGTAGAAAACACTGTCCTCAGTTGGGTTGAGATCTGGTGACCTTGAGACCCCTCCTTTTTTATAAATCACTGATCTCTTCTAGCCATGGTAGCCAAAATAATGTACAACTGGGCATTTTGAAACATGACCCTAAGCATGATGGGATGTTAATTGTTTAATAAACTCCAGAACCTGTGTGGAAGCACCTGCTTTCTATATACTTTTGTGTCCATAATTTAGTGTTTCCTTTTTATTGTTGACGGTTACCTGTATCTTTAACAACATTCTCTATTTAGTCAAACTTTTTACTGACCGAACAGTTTTCTCTCTGGCGGTTTTAAAATGTTTTTATACGGTTCACAACAAACACACGTAAACAGGGCAATGGTTTTAGTATTAAGGATGAATGCATCTGAAGCACACAAGCCTTCGGTGTAGACGACTCAGGTTATTCTTCTTCCTGATGGAAGTCTTGTTGATTTCTGCCTTAAGGCGTCTTTGTATAAATGTTGTTGTTAATCCTCGCTGCCAACTGTTTCTCAGTTACTTCAGAAGAGGTTTCTTATTGTTTCCCACCACGTCTAACACCTCTTCTCTTTTCTCTAAAGAAGAAAGGTTGGCACCGTAGGGCTAAACAGAGAGCAACACGTGAGCTCTCATCTCAGGTATTCAAACCAGTCAGACCCATGTCTGTACTCATCAGTCCCATCGTACCATTTCAGCCATCTTGGGGGGGGGGTTCCATTTTTACCCTTCTTCATGACATGTTTTGGTGATCATGCATGTTACTCCGTCCATCGTCATTCTTCTCCATTTTTGTTTTGTTGTATTACTTTGTTCAGGAATGTTTAGGTTGGCGTAAATGGCAAAACTATGTTAAGTTCTCTGAGAGACGATCTTGAAGGTTTGGTCGTGATTTTGAAACGCCAATTGTTTCAGCGCTGGGTATTTCCTGCTTTTGTGGTAATTTCTATCAATTTAATATGTACCCTATTGATTTCTGGATGACTTATAACTTATAAAATGCAGAAACACAAACTCCAGAGATTGTGGATAGTTTGAAACATGCTCAATGATTTTAATATCTTTATGTAAAAGAAACCTATAGCAAATTTAGCACCTAAATATAGCAGATGTTATCGCGGGTGATGCGAAATGCTTGTATTTCTAGCTCCGTCAGTGCAGTAAAATATCTAACAATAAACACAATCTAAAATGAAGGAATCAAATATAATATTTATATATATATATATATATATATATGACGAGCAATGTCCGAGTGGCATAGACGAAGATGCAGTAGGCTAGAGTGTCTATACATATGAGATGAGTAATGCCAAATATGTAAACATGATTAAAGTGACTAGTGTTTCATTTTTTATTTTTTTTATTAAAGTTGCCAGTAATTTCAAGTCTGTAAATACTGATACAATGTTGGACAGTTGTTACCAATTCACTTTATTGAAGATACTTTTATTTTGGAATACACAGTTGTTTTTTTATTTATTTTTTAGATTAGGTTAACTTTTGCCATGAGTTTCTGAACTTTTCGGACTAGATTTGTGTCGGATAGCCTTCACTGGAGCTGTGAACCATGCATTTGTTAATCTACATCAATAATTGGAAGCCTACTAACTTATTTCATCTGCCATTGCATGAGACTCTTGAAATGTTTGGCATTTCTTAATTGTATTTGTTCAATTGATCTTTTGAAAATCTATACATTCATGAAATTAAATGAATATGTCCTATCTAATCCCGATCATTAGAAGGGGGGAAAACTCCCTAGGCTGTTTGTTGCCTACATGTTAGATTCAATTTGACTTTGTTTTTGGCTCATACTTACGTAGCGTAATGTAGCTTTTTTTTAAAAACCACAGCATATGCATTTTAAATTTCTCTCCCTGGTCTGTCTCATCTCTCTCCCTCTCCGACATGTGCTGGTGTTTCTCAGGATGAGGTGAACAACGAGAACCGAAGGAACACCAGAACCCGGATGCATTCTAAACTGGCTGTACATCAAGAGGAGGTGAGGGAGACACTTATTTTTTTTTAAATGACTTCCCCCCCCCCCCCCAACTCGTTTTAAACACAACCTATGTGGCATCTCTAAAGATGCATCGGCATGGTGCTTGCAACGCCAAGATTGTGAGTTCGGGCTCCCGTGGGTCAACCATACATCACATTTGGTGTTTTGTTAGGATCCCCGCTGGCTGTTGGTGTATCTTGGTGTTTTGTTAGGATCCCCGCTGGCTGTTGGTGTATCTTGGTGTTTTGTTAGGATCCCCGCTGGCTGTTGGTGTATCTTGGTGTTTTGTTAGGATCCCCGCTGGCTGTTGGTGTATCTTGGTGTTTTGTTAGGATCCCCGCTGGCTGTTGGTGTATCTTGGTGTTTTGTTAGGATCCCTGCTGGCTGTTGGTGTATCTTGGTGTTTTGTTAGGATCCCCGCTGGCTGTTGGGGTATCTTGGTGTTTTGTTAGGATCCCCGCTGGCTGTTGGGGTATCTTGGTGTTTTGTTAGGATCCCCGCTGGCTGTTGGGGTATCTTGGTGTTTTGTTAGGATCCCCGCTGGCTGTTGGGGTATCTTGGTGTTTTGTTAGGATCCCCATTCAGCTACTCTTCCTGTGGTCCACATGACATAATACAGAGCATGAATAGACAAGAAACAGCTCAAGGACAGAACGTTTTTTTTTTTTTTCTTCTTAAGGCACACGTAGCCTACAAACTATCTAGGTCGAACAGGGGAGAGGCGTTGTGCCGTGAGGTGTTGCTTTATCTGTTTTTTTTTAGCGATATGAGATGGAAGGAGGTTCCATGCAGTAAGGGCTCTATATAATACTGGACGTTTTCTTGAATTTGTCCTGGATTTGGGGGCTGAAAATACCCCTGATGGGGTTGTGTGTGTGTGTGTGTGTGTGTACAGTTGTTCCTCCTTTTAAAAGTGGTGTGCTTACACCTCGGGACTGAGGTACCCAGTGTCACCACTTCATTACTCCAGACCACCACAAGGGGGAGTTAGAGCACTCATTATGCATTTGGGTCCCAAGGGTTTTTATTCAACCAATCGTATCGAGTGGTTCCAATGACGAATTTGACGCGGGGCCACCCGTCCCTGTTAACTTCAGCAAAGATGGCTGACAAAACATTACGGGGAAACAGATGTAATTATAACGTCATAACGAGTCAAACAGAAACATGTATAATTGAGGTGAACATATTAGTTAAAGTAGAGACAAATGATTGTACATATTTTTGTTTTGTGTCATAAAGTACATTTTACGAAAATCTCCTATTTAGCCAGGCTTTTTTCCCCAGCCACATCCAATACCAGGTTTATCAAACTCACTCATTATACACTTCAACAGTGTTTACCACTCCTGCTCCTGGGACATCAGTGATTTACACATTGTAACTATGCAATAGACTGGAAACATAATTTCAGTAAAGGCTGATTTTGAAATTCATATATATACCGAATAAAAATAACAGTTCATCCTGCCAGCACGCCCACAAGAGAGCCACTCAGGCAGAGAATGACGTGTGTAGAGGAGCGAGATGAGAATAACAATCCAGGCTATTTGCTCTGAGACCGGCATTATAATGTAATGAAACGAGCAGGTTTCAAACCCTCAATATTCTAGCCCGAGGTCCAGCATGCTTATCGACTGTGTCCAAATGTATTAATTGGGGTTGGGGACGATTTTGTGGCTAAAAACATTTTTATCAATTGGAATCTTTAACATGTGGAAAGAGGGAGAAAGTATTACTGTTAGGTTTTCACAAACATAGCAGGATGGGCTGTTAGCTGAACAATAGACCATTCAACCTTTACTAGTGTAGCAGGATGGGCTGATCAATAGACTATTCAACCTTTACTAGTGTAGCAGGATGGGCTGATCAATAGACCATTCAACCTTTACTAGTGTAGCAGAATGGGCTGTTAGCTGAACAATAGACCATTCAACCTTTACTAGTGTAGCAGGATGGGCTATTAGCTGATCAATAGACCATTCAACCTTTACTAGTGTAGCAGGATGGGCTATTAGCTGATCAATAGACCATTCAACCTTTACTAGTGTAGCAGGATGGGCTGATCAATAGACCATTCAACCTTTACTGGTGTAGCAGGATGGGCTATTAGCTGATCAATAGACCATTCAACCTTTACTAGTGTAGCAGGATGGGCTATTAGCTGATCAATAGACCATTCAACCTTTACTAGAGAATTTACTAAAGAATTGTTATTAATAGCCGAGCTAGGTGTGAACCCCCCCCCCCCCCCCCCCCCCTGCCCAACTTGCAACAAATCATTTTCAGGACTACTGTATCTAGAAAAGGCAGCAATGTGTTTCTAAGAAGAGGCTATTCTCCACAATGTGTGGATGAAGCTCTTCATTTGGTGTTGGGGGGGGGAAACCCGAGATGAACAGCCAGCCACAAAAAGATATCAGCCAGGCTCTTTTACACCCTCTTCCAAATGGTAGCATGAAGGCAGAGGATGCGCACTATGCAACAATATGATGAAGTGTGAACGTTTCTGCCACCCACATACAGGAAACCGCTTCCAAATAAATGACATTATTACGTGTTCCAACACCCATGTTATCTACATGATTAAATGTCCATGCGGGCTCTGCTATGTAGGTACAAACCTCTCGTTCTCTCAAACAGAGAATCGGTGAACATAAAAGTTCAATCAGGAGAAACGACAGGGATTAATTATCTAGTCGCACAACATTTTAATGACCTGAAGCATGACATTTCTACCTTTTTTAAAAAAAGATTTTGTGGCATAGAGAAAGTTAAGATATCAGAAAGGGGGAGGTGATATCAATAACACTCTGAGTTAAAGGGAATGTTTTGGGGATTTTCACCCTCCAGACATTATTTCCTAAAGGTCTTAATGATGAGATGCCGATGTATGTTATGTTGTGAATTTGAACATGAATTATGCCCCTATTTCAGATTACTCACAACAGCTCTGACAAAGGCCTTGAGGCCGATACGTAAAGCCCTGATGAAGGCCTTGAGGCCGATACGTAAAGCCCTGACGAAGGCCCTGAGGCCGATACGTAAAGCTTATTAAAGATCAGTGATACGATCAAGAGAAATGTGCGGACTCCTTCTTCGTTTTCCTCATCTTATCCGGCCGTTGCCGTGCACCTGCAAAAAAAAAGAGCTCAGATGTGTGCGTGCCTTTTTTTGAATTTTACAAACAACGAGAGGGCTTACTTAATTGGAGTCTATTTCTTCAGAGCCTAGGCCTATATAAAATAACTCAACTGGCTGAGGTCGGCGATGAGGTTTAACAGGCTAATAGAAGGATTTGTTTTTATTAGGTCTACTTACAATTGCACCTGATCAAAAATGTAGCATCTTACATAAAACAGTCATTTCATGAAAAAAAAAAAGTCTGCACTTTCAAACTAAAACAATGTAACTAAAAAATAATGTGCACATTTGTAATTACTCTAAAAGTAATTGGAAAGGTAGATTCATATTATGTGTGACATTGTGGTTACAATACAGAATGTAGCCCACCATGCAAATGTTTCCTATTAGCAGGACACTAGACTTTACTGTTGTGAAAATCCCTCAACTTGCGTTGTATTCGATGCTTAAGTACTCAAGGGTTACATTTCTAACTCAAAACAGCATTTTCTTCATCAACATCTTTCGTTAATCTTCTGGATCTTCTCGTCTCGTCAGCTTTTGATCCATGCCTGGGCCTGCAGAACGCAAAGTTCTGTTTGTCAGACGAATCATTGGGTCGACACTACAGAACAGTACAAAACAAGCGAAGACGCATGGTTAATGTTCTCCTATTCCAAGGATGTGTAACCGGAGAGAGGCACCACGAGTGGGTATAGAATATAATACCTTCCCGTTGCGGCCGTCTATTTCAGCACCGTTTCGCGCTGCTCTGACACCAAAATGTTCAAATATATTCCATGATATTCTTAAGATATGTGTTGACTGAATATAAGCAAATGATGTTTTCTCAATAATCAAGTTAGGTTTCTCCAGATATAAATTAATTCTAAATAACTGGCTTCATTTCCCCCAAAATAGTGAGAATGCCTCACCCCATGTTCAGGAATTTGACTTTTTGTCTCGCTCACTCTAGTTTAAATGAAAAACGAAATCTTCAAAATATTGTAACTTTTTTTTAAACAAAATTAATTAATTTAGAATGATTTTAAAAGCCCCTTAGAATATATAATGGAAAATTCCCCTTGGATATGAATATAGTCTTCTAATCCTCTAAATGTAATTATAGGCGGAGAGTCAAGTCATTGGGGGGGAAAATGCATATTTTTCAATATACTGTAGTCCTACCATAGGTGAAATGAGTCTCACTAGTGTTGAGTAACGTGCTGTTAAAAATGGTGTGGGACTTTATTTATTTAAAGAGCATATAAAAGTTAGAAAAAAAAGCCTACCACTATTTTAGCACTGTTTCACGCTGCTCTGAGACGAGCATGGGGTCTGGTCTTGATAAATCAATGATATTTTTATATTCACTTAATCTCCATGTGGGTATTAATTAGGCAATAATTAGACAATTAGGGTGTAGGAATGTTATGCTCTTAGTGTAACCTTTTTAATTTAACTACGCAAATCAGTTAAGAACAAATTCTTATTTAGAAGGAGAGCCTACTCCTTCCTCGTAAATAGCCCAGTACTGTACTGCCGACCGCCATTTTCCGTCCCAGTCAAAAGTCTGGACACACCTACTCATTCCAGGATTTTTCTGTATTTTTACAATTTTCCACATTGTAGAATAATAGTGAAGACATCACAACTATGAAATCAAACACATGGAATCAGTTAAGAAAAATGTCATATTTACAAGGACAGTGTACTCCTTCCTCCCCAACGGGGATTTGGAACCCGGTGTCCCGCGTGCCCCGCATTCTGTATTACAGATGGCCTGCTCTCCCTTCTGTAAGGAATTAGGCACTTTCACATGTTTACTACAGTATGTATTGTAGACTGCACAGAAATATCTGATTTACAGAAATATTGGAACAAAGTTGTCAAATGAAGACAAACAATTTAGAATCCTCCAATCCTGTAGCCTACTGTTACGTTGTACAGCGCCATATTTTCCATTCCATCCATTTTTCTCTGAATAGAAACACCATAATATTAAGGCCATATACTATGTTATTACAAAAAAAGGTTTTAATGGTAATGCCAATACAGAATACTATCAAATGCTTCTCAAAGATGCCCTCTGGTGGTCAAACAGTAACAGAAAAAATGTTGCTGACAATTAGATAACGTGCCACAGAATGCTGCAGCAGCACGCAGGGTGTACCGCAGTATGACGCAACTTTTAAAGGAGTAACCACTAAGTTGACTATGCAAACAGTGGTGGCGAGCTTTACACGACTCCAGCCGACGCTTGGCATTGCGCATGGTGATCTTAGGCTTGTGTGCGGCTGCTCGGCCACGGACAACAATTTCATGAAGCTCCCGACGATCAGTTCTTGTGCTGACGTTGCTTCCTGAGGCAGTTTGGAACTCGGTAGTGAGGGTTGCAGCTGATTTTTATGTGAGTCCGCACTCGTCTGTCCCGTTCTGTGAGCGTGTGCGGCCTACCACTTCGCGGCTGAGCCGTTGTTGCTCCTAGGCCTTTGTTACCAACCGACTCAAATCTGTCTTATGTAGCAAAATTTGAAATTGTGTGTTTTATTTACATTGGATAGTAGACTCAGAGCTACAACATGGTATATCATATACTACAGTTGAGGAACAATGGGAAAGTCATTCTGCTTTTCAAAGTAGATAATTATCTTGTAACCTCACTTTTGAGAAAAGGGCCTTTGATTGTTTTGGTACCTGCTGAAGAGCTCTCCTGTCTACACCCATTCAGCGTTGTTCCCACCCACTTAAGCTTTAGCCCCACCCATCTCTTGTGCGGTCATGTGCTAAACAGTGAGTTGTGTAGTATAGTTTAAGACTTAAAGTGGTAGTAGCCTACATTAAGGAACATTTCCAGGTAAACAAAGTGTCCAGATAAAAGTATTTTATAGATGACTCTTACCCAGACACACTTGTCTAAATTGATGGGTCATGTGAAAGAAATGTTTCCGCTTCACAATAACAGTAATTACAATTGACCGGGGAAGCTCTAGCAGGGCAGACATTATGCTTATACTTATTATTATTATTATTATTATTATTATTATAAACTGTCTGGTTTGAGCCCTGTATGCTGATTGGCCGAAAGCCATGGTGTATACCACGGGTATGACAAAACCATTTTATTTTTACTGCTCTAATTACGTTGGTAACCAGTTTTTATAAAAACAATAAGGCACCTCTGGTTTTTTTATATGGCCAGTATACCGCGGCTAAGGGCTGCGTCAGCGTTGTGTCGTGCCTAAGAACAGTCCTTAGCCGCGGTATATTGGCCATTATACCACACCACCCTCGGGCCTTATTACTTAATTATATTCATGGTTTCGTAGACCTCTCCGGCGAGGGGCAGTAAAGACCCGGACTCCATTAAGCCCCAGGACTCCCAGTCCAGCCTTCGGAGCAGGAAAGAAGGAACGATGCAGAAGATCGGCGACTTCCTCCAGAGGTCCCCAACGTTTTTCGGTAGCAAGGGTAAGAGTTGACACTAACGGTAGCACAGAATGTGCTGGATACTCTATAGCTAGATTACATCATCGGACCAAAGAGCCAGAAACACAGAAACCACACTGGAGCCAAAGTACCATTTGTACCACAGTCTCTATCTGTCCATCCACAGTCTCTCTATCTGTCCATCCACAGTCTCTCTCTCTGTCCATCCACAGTCTCTCTCTCTGTCCATCCACAGTCTCTCTCTGTCCATCCACAGTCTCTCTCTCTGTCCATCCACAGTCTCTCTCTCTGTCCATCCACAGTCTCTCTCTCTGTCCATCCACAGTCTCTCTCTCTGTCCATCCACAGTCTCTCTCTCTGTCCGTCCATCCACAGTCTCTCTCTCTGTCCATCCACAGTCTCTCTCTCTCTCTGTCCGTCCATCCAGTCTCTCTCTCTCTCTGTCCGTCCATCCACAGTCTCTCTCTCTGTCCGTCCATCCACAGTCTCTCTCTCTCTCTGTCCGTCCATCCACAGTCTCTCTCTCTCTGTCCGTCCATCCACAGTCTCTCTCTCTCTCTGTCCGTCCATCCACAGTCTCTCTCTCTCTCTGTCCGTCCATCCACAGTCTCTCTCTCTCTCTGTCCGTCCATCCACAGTCTCTCTCTCTCTCTGTCCGTCCATCCACAGTCTCTCTCTCTCTCTGTCCGTCCATCCAGTCTCTCTCTCTCTCTCTGTCCGTCCATCCACAGTCTCTCTCTCTCTCTGTCCGTCCATCCACAGTCTCTCTCTCTCTCTGTCCGTCCATCCAGTCTCTCTCTCTCTCTCTCTGTCCGTCCATCCAGTCTCTCTCTCTCTCTGTCCGTCCACCCACAGTCTCTCTCTCTCTCTCTCTGTCCGTCCATCCAGTCTCTCTCTCTCTCTCTCTGTCCGTCCATCCACAGTCTCTCTCTCTCTCTCTCTGTCCGTCCATCCACAGTCTCTCTCTCTCTCTCTCTGTCCGTCCATCCACAGTCTCTCTCTCTCTCTCTCTCTCTGTCCGTCCATCCACAGTCTCTCTCTCTCTCTCTCTCTCTGTCCGTCCATCCACAGTGTCTCTCTCTCTCTCTCTCTCTCTGTCCGTCCATCCACAGTCTCTCTCTCTCTCTCTCTGTCCGTCCATCCACAGTCTCTCTCTCTCTCTCTCTCTGTCCGTCCATCCACAGTCTCTCTCTCTCTCTCTCTCTCTGTCCGTCCATCCACAGTCTCTCTCTCTCTCTCTCTGTCCGTCCATCCACAGTCTCTCTCTCTCTCTGTCCGTCCATCCACAGTCTCTCTCTCTCTCTCTCTCTCTCTGTCCGTCCATCCACAGTCTCTCTCTCTCTCTCTCTCTGTCCATCCATCCACAGTCTGTCTGTCTGGCCTCGCCTGGCCCCAGAGCTCTTTGTGCTTTTACCTACTCCATAGTCCTTGTCAAGCATGGCAATTCCATAGTAATCTTGCAATAGAAGGGAAACAGACTGGAATCCCAGGCGTATTGTTTCTGGCCCACAGTAATGGCTTGCTCTGGCTTGACCCTTTTAGTGGTCTATGCTGCTCATCTTTTTTTTAAAGCCCTTACTTCCCTCTTTCTCTTTGCAGCTAAAAAGATAATGGGATTGGTGAGTGGGAAATCCCCAGAGACGGAGGAGGGCGGGTCCTCCATGAACTTCAGACCCAAGAAGTCCAAGAGGAAGCTTTACAGACCAGAGATCTCCTCCCCCATGGACTTCCCCTCCCACCCGGTGAGAACCCACCGCCAGCTGCCCATCCGTATGATTAGGCTTGGGCGACATGGCCACAACATAATAGCACAATGTTTATCATTTTAATATAAAACAACAAAAAAATCTGAATACTAGACTTTTTAAATATGTTTTATCTGTAGTGCAGGACGTTAGGATGGCTACAAATTAATTCCAAGTGGTTTTAATGGGCTTTATCCATTCTGAGTGATATTCAACCAAAACTTGACAGAGAAGTAGTCCAATTTTGTTTTAACTTTTCATTCATGTCATATCACTGGATGAACAAATCGTTTGTCGAAGGTATTGTAATAAATCCCCAGCTGGATGTGTATCCATCCATACGATATGTGGCTGCTCCAAACCGGGGCCAACACTGATTTTATTGGGACAGTAGGGCTTCCTGTTTAGAGTTATTCACCACCCAGGTTGCTTGATCAAATCAAATCAAAGTATTTCATTTTGGCTATGTTTTATCCCAGTGTGGCAGGTGTGTGACCACATAGGAAGGTACAGACAACCCTATCAGTTCAGGTCTGATGCTGGACAGCCTTGCTCTATGGGTAATGATTCCCATTTATATGGTGGGTGTCATGTAATGAAACGGGCAGGGAGCAGGTCTCGACCTTCTAGTCCAAAGTCCAGCGCGTGCTCGTGCGGCAGTGTCGATATCCTCTTATAAACCCAGGGTCGTTTTTTTTTTTTTTTTTTAGAAGGTTTTTTGTATAATTTCAGCCGCTTGTTTTAAAAGTAGCGCTCGCCATGCACAATTTGTGTACAACGTCGTCCGTTTCGTGTGAAATGTTAATAGATCGTTCATTCACTGCTCAAGAATGTAGTGAAGAACGAGTCAATTCAAGAGGGTGCTACTAAATCGTCTAAAGCTAGTTTTTTATTTTATAGGAGGTGGGTAACATTTAGTGGGCATTTCTGCGCTTTGGACCAATCCAAAATCAGCTTGATTACCCTCGTCATGTTCATCTCCAAATCCGTGGCTTTTTGTTTCTCTAACCCCGGTCAATCGATGTTGAGAGGGGCCGTTACCATGGCGATTTAAAAGGGACGACTCGGAAAATTCACAATGGAAACTAGGAATACATTATTATTTTTTTGGGGGAGTGTGTATATATTGAAATTTAGTCTGTTTTAACTTTTGGTAAGTAATGTATACCCAGTATATAAGCTCCATTTAGATTGTTGTATTCTGGGGATATTATTTAGGGAAAAGCCCGTATCACACACTAACCTGCAGCCACTAGCTAGCTTGTCCGTTGACATTGGACGTTAGTACCGTTCTGCCCACGGAGCAGTGACAGAGATCTGTTGAGCAGCGACTACTTTCTGACCATGATGACGTTCTAGTCTCTAATCATGCTAAATTCTCTGAGTAAATAGTCTAACTTTTGAACTATATATGTGTGTATATATGTGTGTATGTATGTGTATATATATATATATATATATATATTTGCTCAAAAAAATAAAGGGAACACTTAAACAACACAATGTAACTCCAAGTCAATCACACTTCTGTGAAATCAAACTGTCAGCTCATCCAGGATGGCACATCAATGCGAGCTGTGGCAAGAAGGTTTGCTGTGTCTGTCAGCGTAGTGACCAGAGCATGGAGGCGCTACCAGGAGACAGGCCAGTACATCAGGAGACGTGGAGGATGTCGTAGGAGGGCAACAACCCAGCAGCAGGACCGCTACCTCCGCCTTTGTGCAAGGAGGAGCAGGAGGAGCACTGCCAGAGCCCTGCAAAATTACCTCCAGCAGGCCACAAATGTGCATGTGTCTGCTCAAATGGTCAGAAACAGACTCCATGAGGGTGGTATGAGGGCCCGACGTCCACAAGTGGGGGTTGTGCTTACAGCCCAACACCGTGCAGGACGTTTGGCATTTGCCAGAGAACACCAAGATTGGCAAATTCGCCACTGGCGTCCTGTGCTCTTCACAGATGAAAGCAGGTTAACACTGAGCACATGTGACAGACGTGACAGTCTGGAGACGCCGTGGAGAACGTTCTGCTGCCTGCAACATCCTCCAGTATGACCGGTTTGGCGGCGGGTCAGTCATGGTGTGGGGTGGCATTTCTTTGGGGGGCCGCACAGCCCTCCATGTGCTCGCCAGAGGTAGCCCGACTGCCATTAGGTACCGAGATGAGATCCTCAGACCCCTTGTGAGACCATATGCTGGTGCGGTTGGCCCTGGTTCCTCCTAATGCAAGACAATGCTAGACCTCATGTGGCTGGAGTGTGTCAGGAGTTCCTGCAAGAGGAAGGCATTGATGCTATGGACTGGCCCGCCCGTTCCCCAGACCTGAATCCAATTGAGCACATCTGGGACATCATGTCTCGCTCCATCCACCAATGCCACGTTGCACCACAGACTGTCCAGGAGTTGGCGGATGCTTTAGTCCAGGTCTGGGAGGAGATCCCTCAGGAGACCATCCGCCACCTCATCAGGAGCATGCTCAGGTGTTGTAGGGAGGTCATACAGGCACGTGGAGGCCACACACACTACTGAGCCTCATTTTGACTAGTTTTAAGGACATTACATCAAAGTTGGATCAGCCTGTAGTGTGGTTTTCCACTTTAATTTTGAGTGCGACTCCAAATCCAGACCTCCATACATTTGATTTCCATTGATCATTTTTGTGTGATTTTGTTGTCAGCACATTCAACAATGTAAAGAAAAGTATTTAATAAGAATATTTCATTCATTTAGATCTAGGATGTGTTATTTTAGTGTTCCCTTTATTTTTTTGAGCAGTGTATAAATGTGTGTGTCATTCTCAACTTTTGGACACGACTGTGTGTGTGTATATAGATAAATAGATGTGTGTGTGTGTGTGTGTTGAGACAGGGTTTGGATTATTGTTTTTGCAATGCATTTCTCTATTGAGTGAACATATTGTCATAACCTTTTTGAATTACATAATTTTTATTGTTATATTACATCCTTCAACCCCCCCCCCCCCCCCCCCCCCCCCCCCCCACAGGCAGGCACACACACACACACACACTGTAATTGTTATGTCAGAAATGTGTAAGTGCTTAAGATCCTGTTCATTCTCCTGACCTGTTGACCTCTGTCTCAGATCATCAGTGGAAGTCCAGACGAGAGAGAGGGGGACCATCTCATCATCAAGAGAAAACTCCGGACTAGGACGGCTAAATGACTTCTCTGTTCCACAGCGACGATGTCATCCATGCTGCTCTTTGTGGTAACAGGGGGAATGAAATAATCGATGTTGTTGGTGTAATGAAGGATAAAGTTGACTTAATATCGGTTAGGTAGTTATCAGTTTTTGTTTTCGTATAGCCTTCATTTATCACTTTAATTTATATTTGATTTTACATCTATATATTTTATGTTGCACATAGTGGGATTATTGCTTTCATTTGTGTGATTTAACACTATCACTTCTGGACCAAGTATAAGTTTTTTATTCTCAGTCCAGAACGTTCTGGTAATGTACTCCTCTGAAGATGTACACGTCAAGGATATTCATGTAAAAAATAAACACGAGATGGGTTTTTTTGTTGTGCATAATGAATGTCTTACTAGGGACAACCACTACCGAATCCTATTTTGGTGGTGAAAACGTGTTGATTAATGCACGGTGTAACATAGATATAGAGCCCCTGTTCAATCAGCGTCGTATCTGGGCCAAGACAGAACATCATTACGAACTGCTCTTTTGGTTTCACACTGGAAACATTTTAATTACTACATTTCATCTAAATACAGTAAATGTTTATCCCAGAATCTACCATTTTTTTTATTTAACCGAACCCTTTGACTGCTATTATATATATATATAATACTGTACTGCTAACATATTCCACGGTGAGTTAATAAAAAAACACTACTGTTCCTCCAAATTATTCCAGCTTCTCGAGGATAACTTCAAGTAACAAACGATATTCTAGCCACGTCATCACGTATTGTCACCATCCCTATTTATACTCTGAAATCCCCTCAGCAGTCGCTGTATTGCCTTTTCACTTACTCATAGAATATTTTAATTGCACCCGAATAAGCAAAAAATTATGAAGTGAAAAATCAAGGCAAGGAAGCTGTCTGGGGGGGGGGAAGGAAAGAGAGAAGACTTGTGACACCCAGAGCTCTGTTCTGGAACGGACATCACTTTTATGGCAGTTCAACAAGCAGGGCCTAGGTGTTCTTATGTTTTTTTTTACTTTCTCTGCAAAGGTGTTTGTTGTTGTGTGGAAGTGATATAAGGAGCCTGATAATCATGGTCTTCCCTGTGTTTTTTTTAATGAGGAAGATAGTCATCTGGCAGAATTCTGGGTTTGTCAGTTGGCATCGGCTCAGAACTAGAGATATAGTCCTCAGTCAGCAAGTGATGTATTACAGCACAGTCGACTACTATCTTAACCGGCAGATTTGCTGAGTGCTTCGTGACCCAGGACAGGAGGAAGGGGGTGTAAAAGGGATAGTTCACCCAAATTACGTGTTGGTATCTTTACCCTTTAAATCCTCATTGGCCTCATTAGGAAGCGACACAATGGCACATACAGCACTGTAAAGATAAGACCGACAAGCTACACCACTGTAGAGGTAAAGAGGACAGGCTACATCGCTGTAGAGGTAAAGAGGACAGGCTACACCGCTGTAGAGGTAAAGAGGACAGGCTACAGCACTGTAGAGGTAAAGAGGACAGGCTACACCGCTGTAGAGGTAAAGAGGACAGGCTACACCGCTGTAGAGGTAAAGAGGACAGGCTACATCGCTGTAGAGGTAAAGAGGACAGGCTACAGCACTGTAGAAGTAAAGAGGACAGGCTACACCACTGTAGAGGTAAAGAGGACAGGCTACACCACTGTAGAGGTAAAGAGGACAGGCTACACCGCTGTAGAGGTAAAGAGGACAGGCTACAGCGCTGTAGAGGTAAAGAGGACAGGCTACAGCGCTGTAGAGGTAAAGAGGACAGGCTACAGCGCTGTAGAGGTAAAGAGGACAGGCTACAGCGCTGTAGAGGTAAAGACGACAGGCTACAGCGCTGTAGAGGTAAAGACGACAGGCTACAGCGCTGTAGAGGTAAAGACGACAGGCTACAGCGCTGTAGAGGTAAAGAGGACAGGCTACAGCGCTGTAGAGGTAAAGAGGACAGGCTACACCACTGTAGAGGTAAAGACGACAGGCTACAGCGCTGTAGAGGTAAAGACGACAGACAGGCTACAGCACTAGAGGTAAAGACACCAGGCTACAGCGCTGTAGAGGTAAAGACGACAGGCTACAGTGCTGTAGAGGTAAAGACGACAGACAGGCTACACCACTGTAGAGGTAAAGATGACAGGTTACAGCACTGTAGAGGTAAAGACGACCTAGATGTGTGACTGGAGAGCATTCGTAAATCTCCCAATCAATGCTGCTTGAAGTCCCCCATGTACTCGGAGCCAAGTCAAAGACAAGTTTTCTCTCGATAATCACAAGCCTGTATTGTTTGATTTAGCTATGCTATCACTTCCCCCAAAGCTGTTCCATTGTACCATCTAAAATGTCAGTTCCAGCTTTCTGTTCTCCAAAAATGGTAAATCTGGTGCAGTCCATGAGGAGGAGATGCACTGCAGTACTTAATGCAGCTGGTGGCCACACCAGATACTGACTGTTACTTTTGATTTTGACCCCCCCCCCCCCTTTGTTCAGGGACACATTATTCCATTTCTGTTAGTCACATGTCTGTGGAACTTTGTCTGTTGTTGAATCTTATGTTCATAAAAATATTTACAAGTTAAGTTTGCTGAAAATAAACGCAGTTGTCAGTGAGAGGACATTTTCTTTTTTTTGCTGAGTATCTATGTTATGTTACATTTGGTATTAAGGCAAAAACGAAAGTAGGATGGGTAGGCGTATAATGTGAATGTCTGGCAATGTGTTCAAATCTCATCACGGACATCTTCCTCATTTTAGCAACTTTGCGACTACTTAGCATGTTAGCTAACCCCCTTTAATCTAATTCCTAACTTTAACCCCTAGCTGGGCATTGTGTCAAGAAGCAGTGCGGCTTGACGGGGTCGTGTTTCGGAGGACGCGCGGCTCTCGACCTTCGCCTCTCCCAAGTCCGTACGGGAGTTGCAGCGATGGGACAAGGCTGTAACTACCAATTGGATACCACGAAATTTGGGAGATTTGGTATAACATTTTTAAAAAGGTAACATATCACACTAATTTCAGTGTCCCAGATTTCCATTTACTATGTTACGTCTACCCCTGAGTCCAGGTTGGTTGAATCAGATTGAGTGCCTTCATGGTTCAAAGCCCCTGCAGGAAGGTGACATTCAGGCACATTAAGCAGGAAAGAGAGATGTCAGATTCGCTTTTCTCCTCCACTTGTTTCAGAGGAAACCACAGCTGTTTGTTCCCATCTTTTCAGAAACATGCCTTTACCCCCTTTTACACACAAAAAACTTATTTCTCTTCATTTTTGTGAACAAATTTGTTTACATCCCTGTTAGTGAGCATTTCTCCTTTGCCAAGATAATCCATCCACCTGACAGGGGTGGCATATCAAGAAGCTGATTAAACAGCATGATCTTTACACGGGTGCACCTTGTGCTGGGGACAAAAGGCCACTCTAAAACGTGCAGCTTAATCACACATCACAATGTCACAGATGTCTGAAGTTTTGAGGAAGCGAGCAATTGGCATGGTGACTGCAGGAATGTCCACCATAGCTGTTCCCAGAGAACTTAATGTTCATTTCTCTACCATAAGCCGCCGCTTTCATTTTAGATAATCTGGCAGTACGTCCAACCGACCTCACAACCGCAGATCATGTGTATGGCGTCATGTGGGCGAGCGGTTTGCTGATGTCAACGTTGTGAACAGAGTGCCCTGTGGTGGCGGTGGGGTTATGGTATGGGCAGGCACAAACTGCGGACAACAAACACAATTGCATTTTATTGATGGCAATTTTAATGGACCAAAATGCTGTGACCAAATCCTGACACCCATTGTTTTAAACACCCATTGTTTTAAATATTTGTACTCCCAGTTAAGGGAAATCCATAGATTAGGGCCGAATGAATGTATTTCAATTGACTGATTTCCTCATATGAACTGTAACTCTGTAAAATCAAAGAAATTGTTGCATGTTGCGTTTTTATATGCCCAGTTAGCTCATAACGTTCTGAGAACCATACTGTGTGTTTCTTAGAGCTTGGTGAGCGTGTGGTTGTCCTAATGGTTATTTTGCATACAACCTTCCCACAACCTTCTGGGAATGGTTTAGGATAGTTGCTTGGTTTGGGAACAGTCTCAGCACATTTAAGGTATTGGTGTTTTAAATACTTTAACAGAACGTTTCCTAAATGTTCAAACATGGTGACATTTCATTTACATTTTGGTAATGCTCTATTAATGTTGTCCAACTGGTTTGGCATTGGTAACGTTCTCAAATAGTTCAGAGAACGTTCTTCTGTGGGAATTTCAGTACTTCAGCATAACGTTTCCTACAGGTTTTCCCATGGTTCTATTTAAAGTCGTGTTGATGCCATGCTGTGTTGACTTAGGTCTCTCTCTATGTAGTGTTGTGGTGTCTCTTGTCGTGGTGTGTTTTGTCCTATATTTTTAATCCCAGGCCCCCGTCCCTGCAGGAGGCCTTTTGCCTTTTGGGAGGCCGTCATTGTAAATAAGAATTTGTTCTTAACTGATTTACATAGTTAAATTACGGTTAAATAAATTTTAAAAAAACATTGTTTTGAGAACGTTAAGAAAACGTTCCAATAAAAACCACAAGAAAACGTTAACATTCAGAGAACGTCTAAGAATGTTATTTAAAAACATTCTCAGCGCGCCAACAAAACTATATTCTCTATCTTGTTTGGTGTCTTCGGTTGTCTTGGCAGAGCCACTAATTGGTTAATGAATTACACACCTGATCTTAATGAGTGTTTGTTTACTTTGAAATTGGATCTGTTTTAATAGACTAAAATCAACAGCTCTGTATGAGTAAAAAAAAAAAAAAACATGGCATGCTAGCTGCATCCTGGTGGTGCAGTGGACTAATTCCATGGATAGAGAACAGAAGATCATAGGTTTGAATCTCACTGACGCTGTGCCACAATAAAAGACAAATGTGAGAAATGTTCTCAGAACCTCCCTGTAACCAAAAAAAAAGAACTTTCCCAGAACAGTCAATATTTTCTCTTACGTTCTCAGAACCTTAAAAAAAAACATTCAATTTTACTGGTCAGGAAAGTTATGTCTTCGTTCCCAGAACCAATGGGAAACCAAAAACGTACGTTCCCACAACTTCGAAGGAACCAAATGTGCTAGCTGGGTGTAGATCAGCAGTGTAGCTGTAGGCCAAGGTTAGCAGGGAGCTACGCAAGTCAAATGAGTACAGCTGCGGGCTAATTTCACTGTCTCGTGAAAAAAGAAAGAGACCAAGCCAATTCTCTGAGGAGAACCATGCGTTTGTCTACCAGCTGGCCACAACTGGGCTTTAGTTCTACCACCACAACGAGGCAATTACTATTTTACTGTTATAAACACAATGATGCAATTACTGTTTTAAAGGGGATTTAAACCAACATGGCAGCAAATCAACAAAAACACTTTTCCTCCAGCCCAATGAAAATACATGTTAATGACTCTGTGTTTGTATGACAGCTAAACTCAATGCTGTTTCTCAGGCCTACTGAGACCCGTTTTAGGGTGTGGGATTCCATTTTTTTTTAATAGAATTTATTTGGGTCAAAAACAAGATGTACAATGTATTCCCAGAGGATAGCACTTAAAAGTATTAATTCATTAAAACTCTTGTTTCCAAAGTGGTCCTCAATCAATGGTTAAAAAAAACGTTTAGTGATCAAAAGACAAGACAACATTTCTAAACAACCAACGTTATAATTCATATTGACACACCAGAAAAAGTGGCACTATACATCTGATGAATCTGTCGAATGATAATACACAGATACAACCCAGCTAGCAGATAACGTTCTGAGAACCATTTTGTTTCTTAGAGCTTGGTGAGAGTGTGGTTGTCCTAATGGTTATTATGTATACAACCTTCCGACAACGTTCTGAGAACAATGTTCTTCTGTGGGAATTTCAGTACTTCAACATAAAGTTTGCTACAGGTTTACTCATGGTTCTATTTAAAGTCATGTTCAGAGAACGTTAAGAAAACTCTATTAAAACCACAGAAAACATTTGTAATGTTTGAAAGATGTTCTGAGCATGTTCTATAAAAACATATACGTTCCGTTCTCAGCGCCAACAAAACTTCTATCTTCTTAAGTGTGTTCAGGTGGGTTGGCCACACCCACTAATTGGCCACACCCGATTTTAATGAGCGCTTGTTTCCTTTGAAATAGGGTCTGTTTGAATCAACAGCTTTGTATGAGTTTTTAAAAAACATGTCATGCTAGCTCCATCCTGGTGTGTAGTGGACTCATTCCATGGACAGAGAACAGAAGATCATAGATTCAAATCTCACGGACTTTGACAAATTTAAAAAAATGCGTTTGCATGATTTAACGCGTATCTGATTTGGAGATCAAATCAATTAAATTAAGCTAGCAGTGTTATTAAAAGTCTTATTGAAACATGTCATTGTTATTTAATTATCTTCAAATAACCTATAATATCTATTATCAGAATGTTAATAAAACCACCAAGGATTACTTTCAGGGAACCAATAGTAAAACATTCTCAAGTCCTGAGAGCAACTTAAAAATGTATGTTCCCAGAACAGGCAGAGTTTAACTGGTCAAGGCACTTTTGGCTTCATTCCCAGAAGCAAAATGCCTTCCTCACCATCTTAAAAATTCTAAATCTTAAAAACATCTTAAAAGAAAGGCATTTAAAAATTTAGAACCAGGAACAGATATAGCCCTTGGTTCTCTCCAGACCTAACTGCCCTTAACCAACACAAAATCATCCTGTGGCGTTCTGCAATAGCATCGAACAGCCTCTGTGATATGCAACTTTTCAGGGAAGTTAGAAACCAATATACACAGGCAGTTAGAAAAGCCAAGGCTAGCTTTTTCAAGCAGGAATTTGCTTTCAGCAACACTAACTCAAAAAAGTTCTGGGACACTGTAAAGTCCATGGGAAATAAGAGCACCTCCCAGCTGCCCACTGCACTGAGGATAGGAAGCTCTGTCACCACTGATAATTCCACTATAATTGAGAATTTCAATAAGCATTTTTCAACGGCTGGCCATGCTTTCCACCTGGCTACTCCTACCCCGGTCAACAGCACTGCACCCCCCACAGTAACTCGCCCAACCCTTCCCCATTTCGCCTTCTCCCAAATCCAGATAGATGTTCTGAAAAATCTGGACCCCTACAAATCAGCTGGGCTAGACAATCTGGACCCTCTCTTTCTAAAATTATCTGCCGAAATGATTGCAAACCCTATTACTAGCCTGTTCAACCTCTCTTTCGTGTCGTCTGAGATTCCCAAAGATTGGAAGGCAGCTGCGGTCATCCCCCTCTTCAAAGGGGGGGGGACACTCTTGATCCAAACTGCTACAGACCTATATCTATCCTACCCTGTATGTGTATGGTCTTTGAAAGTCAAGTTAACAAACAGATTACCGACCATTTCGAATCCCACCGTACCTTCTCCGCTATGCAATCTGGTTTCAGAGCTGGTAATGGGTGGTCAGGGGTGCACCTCAGCCATGCAAGCTATGGAGATGACACCATTCTGTATACTTCTGGCCCTTCTTTGGACACTGTTAACTAACCTCCAGACGAGTTTCAATGCCATGCAACTCTCCTTCCGTGGCCTCCAATTGCTCTTAAATACAAGTAAAACTAAATGCATGCTCTTCACCCGATCGCTGCCTGCACCTGCCCGCCTGTCCAACATCACTACTCTGGACGGTTCTGACTTAGAATATGTGGACAACTACAAATACCTAGGTGTCTGGTTAGGCTGTAAACTCTCCTTCCAGACTCACATCAAACATCTCCAATCCAAAGTAAAATCTAGAATCGGCTTCCTATTTCGCAACAAAGCATCCTTCACTCATGCTGCCAAACATACCCTCGTAAAACTGACCATCCTACCGATCCTCGACTTCGGCGATGTCATTGAGAAAATAGCCTCCAATACCCTACTCAATAAATTGGATGCAGTCTATCACAGTGCCATCCATTTTGTCACCAAAGCCCCATATACTACCCATCACTGCGACCTGTACGCTCTCGTTGGCTGGCCCTCGCTTCATAATCGTCGCCAAACCCACTGGCTCCAGGTCATCTACAAGACCCTAGGTAAAGTCCCCCCTTATCTCAGCTCACTGGTCACCATAGCAGCACCCACTCGTAGCACGCGCTCCAGCAGGTATATCTCTCTAGTCACCCCCAAAACCAATTCCTCCTTTGACCGCCACTCCTTCCAGTTCTCTGCTGCCAATGACTGGAACGAACTACAAAAATCTCTGAAACTGGAAACACTTATCTCCCTCACTAGCTTTAAGCACTAGCTGTCAGAGCAGATCACAGATCACTGCACCTGTACAGAGCCCATCTATAAATATCCCATCCAACTACTTCTTCCCCTACTGTATTTATTTATTTATTTATTTTGCTCCTTTGCACCCCAATATTTATACTTTGCACATTCTTCCATTGCAAATCTACCATTTCAGTGTTTTACTTGCTATATTGTATTTACTTTGCCACCATGGCCTTTTTTTGCCTTTACCTCACTTATCTCACCTCATTTACTCACATCGTATATACACTGTAGACTTGTTTCTACTGTATTATTGACTGTATGTTTGTTTTACTCCATGTGTAACTCTGTCGTTGTATGTGTCGAACTGCTTTGCTTTATCTTGGCCAGGTCACAGTTGTAAATGAGATCTTGTTCTCAACTAGCCTACCTGGTTAAATAAAGGTGAAAAAAAAAATATATATAAAAAAAATAAAATGGGAAGCCAAAAAAACATACGTTTCCACAACTTCCTAGGAACCAAATGTGTTAGCTGGGAATACTCTCAGCAGTCTGGGTTGTAAATGTGATTTATTGGGGATAACACTGCAGGGAGGAAAATTCACAATGTGGCTTATCAGTGTCCCCAGGTTGTCTGTGTTGATCGCCTTCCAGTTCTTCGCTGTTGGGAAACTGAATACCATCGTTCCACTGGCACTTGAATAAATGTGCCTACATTTTCCTGAAACACGTCATAGGGAGGTACAGAGAAGATAAACCTTTGAGTTGAGGTACAATGGGGAATTTTAACAATGGCTCAATTTAATGAAGACCTACTGTATATCAGATAAGTTGCTATTTCCTTTATAATGGAGGCTGCTTTTTTGAGCCTTTGTGATTTACATTTTTTTATGAGGATCCCGTTAGCTGACGCCATGATTTCAGCTTATCTTCCTTGGGTCCAACATAGAACTAAAAATGACATTACTCACAATTACAATTTATCTTTTGTAATGCATTACAAACATCTAACAAATAGACAGTCGATCAATGGCAAAGAGTATGAAGTAATGGAAAGTTAGCTAAAGAGACTACTCTCAGGCTATCAGTCACCTACTTACTCTTAATCTACATTGTTGACACCAGACTCTTAACTCTTCCCTTACCTTAAGTCAACTCCCACTATTGAGGTTGTAGTTTGCACACTGGGAATAAGAATCATTAGTGTCAACAATTGGTATGAAAATATAAAACTAATAGCTTGATGAGTTGTTTTTGTTGATCCAGCTTTGCTAACTTTTTGGCACTCGGAATGAGGTAAATTGCACAAAGGGATTTTTTTGTTTGTTATTGCTGAGCCTCCTCTTCATTTGCCACGCTCTACAGAGCGTGAATGAGGATAAATATTCGATACAGACCAGTAAAAGGCTATTTATGGCCCTTTATATTGTATTTTCTTAAGGTCAAACAATAATAAAAAAGCTCATATGGAATTCTAGTTCTAAGGGGGAAGGGCTTCAGGAGCAGACAGGAAGAGAGGCGGGGTTGGACTGCTCCATGGAAACCAAGCAACCACGGCAACAGAAGTTTGCTCGAAAGGCACTGCGATATTACAAACTTAAATTAAACTCAGTTCACTTTTGAAGTGTGTTGGTTTTTACTACGCCATTGCCTCAGCTCCCTTAGCAAAGGCAACAAATCCACCCAAACCAACCCTCAAAGCAGGCTTTGATCAACAACGGCAAGGACAAACTACTACATGTTTGAAAGACAAAATGAAGACACCTTGAATACTGTGTACTGTATGTTTCATTTAATGAATAGAATAGTGGCTCTTTGAGTACTGACAAGGACAGGTCCATAAATCTTAAAGGTGATTTTCAGGTGTTTAAATCATTATCTTCCAGACAGCGACAGCATTCATCCTGCTGTGAAGACTGGAAATGTAAATACACCAACACTTAGCAAACCCACTTAGCAAATCCAACAACACTTAGCAAACCCACTTAGCAAATCCAACAACACTTAGCAAACCTACTTAGCAAATACACCGACACTTAGTAAACTCACCACACTTAGCAAACTCACTTAGCAAATCCAACAACACTTAGCAAACCCACTTAGCAAATACACCAACAATTAGCAAACCAGCTTAGTGAACCCACTAACACTTGGCAAATCAACTTAGCAAATACACCTAACACTTAGCAAACCAGCTTAGCAAACCCATCAACACTTAGCAAACCCGCTTAGTGAACCCACTAACACTTGGCAAATCAACTTAGCAAATCCACCAACTCTTTGCACACCCACTTAGCAAACCCACCAACACTTAGCAAACCCACCAACATGCAAAAGTAACAAAAATAAGAATCAACAAAGGGTTGTATTGGGTACATATAAAATATAAATGAAATACTTATCTATTTTTATTTTATTTATTCAGTTTGATCAGCTTATATTCATAGCTATCAGTTTTTACCTAAGCATACACAAATAAATGTAGTCTCAGGGTCATTTGTATTATTCTGTACAAAAATCTGTGACACTCCATTTAGTTTGAGATGTTATGTTACTTTAGGTTACATTATGAATGGAATAGCGGTCGTACAATATAAAATTAATTAGAGGACGTATAGTATCATATGTCTTACCCAATCGTACAATAACATACGAATTGTAAGATGTAATTCATCATATGTCTTGGAGGATGTATAGTATTGTATGTCTTTATGTGAGACCAGGTTGCTTGTTGCGCTGTAACAACAAAGGATAATTACTGGGAGAATTGATGAACTAATGACAAAGGTCAGGAGAACTAAAATGCCAAAAGTTAGGTGAATTTATGTAGCAGGTTGGGTGGATTGGTTTAAGTTTAGAATAAGGGTTAGGGGTAAAATGCTACAGTTGTTCCTGACGCAACTCGAACATGCGACCTCTGGATTACTAGACTGTCGTGGATTACGCTCACCCATCCTCCCCAACCAATGTCCCTACTTTCTGTCGTTTCTGTCTCAGAAATTCGTAAAGTATGTTTCACATGGCTCTGAGGCCAGGCTGGTATCTGAAATTCTTGACATAACTGTTAGAAATACGTAATAGTTGACCACTCTCTCAAGTGCTGTTACTGTGAAGTGTAAACGTCTAGGAGCAACAACGGCTCAGCCGTGAAGTGGCAGGCCGCACACAGCTACACACGCGCCTAAGATCACCATGCGCTATGCCAGACGTCGGCTGGAGTGGTGTAAAGCTTTCCGCCATTGGACTCTGGAGCAGTGGAAACACGTTCTCTAGAGTGATGAATCACGCTTCACCATCTGGCAGTCTGACAGACGAATCTGGGTTAGGCGGTTGCCAGGAGAACGCTACCTGCCCGAATGCATAGTGCCCACTGTAAAGTTTGGTGGAGGAGGAATAATGGTCTGGGACTGTTTTTCATGGTTCGGGCTAGGTCGCAGTGAAGTGAAAGCTTAACACTACAGCATACAATGACATTGTATACGATTCTGGGCTTCCAATTGTGCTGCAACTTTCCTAATTCAGCATGACAATGTGGCTGAAAGGACGCAAGTCCCCTCAGCAATGTTCCAACATCTAGTGGAAAGCCTTCCCAGAAGAGTGGAGGCTGTTATAGCAGCAATGTTCCAACATCTAGTGGAAAGCCTTCCCAGAAGAGTGGAAGCTGTTATAGCAGCAATGTTCCAACATCTAGTGGAAAGCCTTCCCAGAAGAGTGGAAGCTATTATAGCAGCAATGTTCCAACATCTAGTGGAAAGCCTCCCCAGAAGAGTGGAGGCTGTCATACCAGCAAAAGGGGGGGGACCAACTCCATATTAACGTCCATGATTTTGGAATGAGATGTTTGGACGATCTGGTGTCCACATACTTTTGGTCATGTAGTGTACCTCGTGTTTGACCATCCTCAAAAGGTGCCACAAATTTAAACAGAATTTGATATCCTCAATTGCCATCAGCTTTTGATATATGGAGATTGGATTTTGGAAGTAGATTTGAACTTATCTAGATGTGGTTTAGGAGTGCTGAGATCAGCTTCTTCCCCTCCTCCACTATTCATGCAAGCCAAGTGGAGAGAGGAGGGAGGGAGTCAATTGATGGAAAGATCTAACCGCTCAATAAAGCTGTCAGTAGTGGAACTAAATGTACACGTTGTCATGGTGTCCACGTTCCCCCAGACAGAGAGAGAAAGGGAGCTGGGGAACACATTTGGATGTCCCAGACAGAGAGAGAAAGGGAGCTGGGGAACACATTTGGATGTCCCAGACAGAGAGAGAAAGGGAGCTGGGGAACACATTTGAATGTCCCAGACAGAGAGAGAAAGGGATCTGGGGAACACATTTGAATGTCCCAGACAGAGAGAGAAAGGGATCTGGGGAACACATTTGAATGTCCCAGACAGAGAGAGAAAGGGAGCTGGGGAACACATTTCAATGTCCCAGACAGAGAGAGAAAGGGATCTGGGGAACACATTTGAATGTCCCAGACAGAGAGAGAAAGGGAGCTGGGGAACACATTTGAATGCTTTAAGTTTGATAAACTACATTACCTTCAATGACTTTCACAGAAACTTCATCACCTTCATGTTTCCATACCAAGCCACCCCAATCAAATTAAAACATTTTAGTTTGAAGCGTTGAAGCATTAATCTGTGTTAGTCATCTCCATGGTGATAATTCATCTCCATGGTGCTAATTCATCCCCATGGTGCTAATTCATCCTCATGGTGCTAATTCATCTCCATGGTGATAATTCATCTCCATGGTGCTAATTCATCCCCATGGTGCTAATTCATCCTCATGGTGCTAATTCATCCCCATGGTGCTAATTCATCCTCATGGTGCTAATTCATCCCCATGGTGCTAATTCATCCTCATGGTGCTAATTCATCCCCATGGTGCTAATTCATCCTCATGGTGCTAATTCATCCCCATGGTGCTAATTCATCTCCATGGTGCTAATTCATCCCCATGGTGCTAATTCATCCCCATGGTGCTAATTCATCTCCATGGTGCTAATTCATCCTCATGGTGCTAATTCATCCCCATGGTGCTAATTCATCTCCATGGTGCTAATTCATCCTCATGGTGCTAATTCATCCCCATGGTGCTAATTCATCCCCATGGTGCTAATTCATCCCCATGGTGCTAATTCATCCTCATGGTGCTAATTCATCCTCATGGTGCTAATTCATCCCCATGGTGCTAATTCATCTCCATGGTGCTAATTCATCCCCAGGGTGCTAATTCATCCTCATGGTGCTAATTCATCTCCATGGTGATAATTCATCTCCATGGTGCTAATTCATCCTCATGGTGCTAATTCATCCCCATGGTGCTAATTCATCTCCATGGTGCTAATTCATCCCCATGGTGCTAATTCATCCCCATGGTGCTAATTCATCCCCATGGTGCTAATTCATCTCCATGGTGCTAATTCATCCTCATGGTGCTAATTCATCCCCATGGTGCTAATTCATCTCCATGGTGCTAATTCATCCTCATGGTGCTAATTCATCCCCATGGTGCTAATTCATCCCCATGGTGCTAATTCATCCCCATGGTGCTAATTCATCCTCATGGTGCTAATTCATCCTCATGGTGCTAATTCATCCCCATGGTGCTAATTCATCTCCATGGTGCTAATTCATCCCCAGGGTGCTAATTCATCTCCATGGTGCTAATTCATCTCCATGGTGCTAATTCATCCTCATGGTGCTAATTCATCCCCATGGTGCTAATTCATCCCCATGGTGCTAATTCATCTCCATGGTGCTAATTCATCCCCAGGGTGCTAATTCATCTCCATGGTGATAATTCATCCCCATGGTGCTAATTCATCCCCAGGGTGCTAATTCATCTCCATGGTGCTAATTCATCCCCATGGTGCTAATTCATCCTCATGGTGCTAATTCATCCCCATGGTGCTAATTCATCCCCATGGTGCTAATTCATCCCCATGGTGCTAATTCATCCTCATGGTGCTAATTCATCTCCATGGTGCTAATTCATCCTCATGGTGCTAATTCATCCTCATGGTGCTAAGTCATCTCCATGGTGCTAATTCATCCTCATGGTGCTAATTCATCCTCATGGTGATAATTCATCCCTATGGTGCTAATTCATCCTCATGGTGCTAATTCATCCCCATGGTGCTAATTCATCCTCATGGTGCTAATTCATCTCCATGGTGCTAATTCATCTCCATGGTGCTAATTCATCCCCATGGTGCTAATTCATCCCCATGGTGCTAATTCATCCTCATGGTGCTAATTCATCCTCATGGTGCTAATTCATCCTCATGGTGCTAATTCATCCCCATGGTGCTAATTCATCCCCATGGTGCTAATTCATCCTCATGGTGATAATTCATCCTCATGGTGCTAATTCATCCTCATGGTGCTAATTCATCCCCATGGTGCTAATTCATCCTCATGGTGATAATTCATCCTCATGGTGCTAATTCATCCCCATGGTGCTAATTCATCCTCATGGTGATAATTCATCCTCATGGTGCTAATTCATCCTCATGGTGCTAATTCATCTCCATGGTGCTAATTCATCCTCATGGTGCTAATTCATCTCCATGGTGCTAATTCATCCTCATGGTGATAATTCATCCTCATGGTGCTAATTCATCCTCATGGTGCTAATTCATCTCCATGGTGCTAATTCATCCTCATGGTGCTAATTCATCTCCATGGTGCTAATTCATCCCCATGGTGCTAATTCATCCTCATGGTGCTAATTCATCCCCATGGTGCTAATTCATCCTCATGGTGCTAATTCATCCCCATGGTACTAATTCATCCCCATGGTGCTAATTCATCCCCATGGTGCTAATTCATCCTCATGGTGCTAATTCATCCCCATGGTGCTAATTCATCCTCATGGTGCTAATTCATCCCCATGGTGCTAATTCATCCCCATGGTGCTAATTCATCCCCATGGTGCTAATTCATCCCCATGGTGCTAATTCATCCCCATGGTGCTAATTCATCCTCATGGTGCTAATTCATCCTCATGGTGCTAATTCATCCCCATGGTGCTAATTCATCTCCATGGTGCTAATTCATCCCCAGGGTGCTAATTCATCCTCATGGTGCTAATTCATCTCCATGGTGATAATTCATCTCCATGGTGCTAATTCATCCTCATGGTGCTAATTCATCCCCATGGTGCTAATTCATCTCCATGGTGCTAATTCATCCCCATGGTGCTAATTCATCCCCATGGTGCTAATTCATCCCCATGGTGCTAATTCATCTCCATGGTGCTAATTCATCCTCATGGTGCTAATTCATCCCCATGGTGCTAATTCATCTCCATGGTGCTAATTCATCCTCATGGTGCTAATTCATCCCCATGGTGCTAATTCATCCCCATGGTGCTAATTCATCCCCATGGTGCTAATTCATCCTCATGGTGCTAATTCATCCTCATGGTGCTAATTCATCCCCATGGTGCTAATTCATCTCCATGGTGCTAATTCATCCCCAGGGTGCTAATTCATCTCCATGGTGCTAATTCATCTCCATGGTGCTAATTCATCCTCATGGTGCTAATTCATCCCCATGGTGCTAATTCATCCCCATGGTGCTAATTCATCTCCATGGTGCTAATTCATCCCCAGGGTGCTAATTCATCTCCATGGTGATAATTCATCCCCATGGTGCTAATTCATCCCCAGGGTGCTAATTCATCTCCATGGTGCTAATTCATCCCCATGGTGCTAATTCATCCTCATGGTGCTAATTCATCCCCATGGTGCTAATTCATCCCCATGGTGCTAATTCATCCCCATGGTGCTAATTCATCCTCATGGTGCTAATTCATCTCCATGGTGCTAATTCATCCTCATGGTGCTAATTCATCCTCATGGTGCTAAGTCATCTCCATGGTGCTAATTCATCCTCATGGTGCTAATTCATCCTCATGGTGATAATTCATCCCTATGGTGCTAATTCATCCTCATGGTGCTAATTCATCCCCATGGTGCTAATTCATCCTCATGGTGCTAATTCATCTCCATGGTGCTAATTCATCTCCATGGTGCTAATTCATCCCCATGGTGCTAATTCATCCCCATGGTGCTAATTCATCCTCATGGTGCTAATTCATCCTCATGGTGCTAATTCATCCTCATGGTGCTAATTCATCCCCATGGTGCTAATTCATCCCCATGGTGCTAATTCATCCTCATGGTGATAATTCATCCTCATGGTGCTAATTCATCCTCATGGTGCTAATTCATCCCCATGGTGCTAATTCATCCTCATGGTGATAATTCATCCTCATGGTGCTAATTCATCCCCATGGTGCTAATTCATCCTCATGGTGATAATTCATCCTCATGGTGCTAATTCATCCTCATGGTGCTAATTCATCTCCATGGTGCTAATTCATCCTCATGGTGCTAATTCATCTCCATGGTGCTAATTCATCCTCATGGTGATAATTCATCCTCATGGTGCTAATTCATCCTCATGGTGCTAATTCATCTCCATGGTGCTAATTCATCCTCATGGTGCTAATTCATCTCCATGGTGCTAATTCATCCCCATGGTGCTAATTCATCCTCATGGTGCTAATTCATCCCCATGGTGCTAATTCATCCTCATGGTGCTAATTCATCCCCATGGTACTAATTCATCCCCATGGTGCTAATTCATCCCCATGGTGCTAATTCATCCTCATGGTGCTAATTCATCCTCATGGCGCTAATTCATCCCCATGGTGCTAATTCATCCCCATGGTGATAATTCATCCTCATGGTGCTAATTCATCCCCATGGTGCTAATTCATCCTCATGGTGCTAATTCATCCTCATGGTGATAATTCATCCTCATGGTGCTAATTCATCCTCATGGTGCTAATTCATCTCCATGGTGCTAATTCATCCTCATGGTGCTAATTCATCCCCATGGTGCTAATTCATCCCCATGGTGCTAATTCATCCTCATGGTGCTAATTCATCCCCATGGTGCTAATTCATCCTCATGGTGCTAATTCATCCCCATGGTGCTAATTCATCCCCATGGTGCTAATTCATCCTCATGGTGCTAATTCATCTCCATTGTGCTAATTCATCCTCATGGTGCTAATTCATCCCCATGGTGCTAATTCATCCCCATGGTGCTAATTCATCCTCATGGTGCTAATTCATCCTCATGGTGCTAATTCATCCCCATGGTGCTAATTCATCCCCATGGTGCTAATTCATCCTCATGGTGCTAATTCATCCTCATGGTGCTAATTCATCCTCATGGTGCTAATTCATCTCCATGGTGCTAATTCATCCTCATGGTGCTAATTCATCCCCATGGTGCTAATTCATCCCCATGGTGCTAATTCATCCTCATGGTGCTAATTCATCCTCATGGTGCTAATTCATCCTCATGGTGCTAATTAATGTAATGTTTTTTTTACACTCAGTGTAGTTGGCACAAAGGTAAGATCTAGAGAGTTATGTTTACAGCTTGACATTCATAACTAGTCCTGCTTGAATCATTTTTACATGGTCCTCTACACCAAAAAGGCTAAAGTACAGGTAGCGAAAAGGCTAGTAACGTCATCCGGGAGATCAGGCAATAGGTTGATAACAGGGAATCCGATAGGCCAAAGTACAGGCAGGGAAAAGGCAAAAGGCGTCGTTAGTTTTCACGATCATACACAGGAGGATTAATGTGGAGACAATCACAAAGACTGGGTGAGACAGATCAGGGTGTGACAGAAGCACAAGCATTTCGCTACACTCGCATTAACATCTGCTAACCATGTGACCAATAACATCTGCTAACCATGTGTATGTGACCAATAACATCTGCTAACCATGTGACCAATAACATCTGCTAACCATGTGTATGTGTATGTGACCAATAACATCTGCTAACCATGTGTATGTGACAAATAACATTTGATTTGATTTGAAGTATTCAGACCCTTTACTCAGTACTTTGTTGAAGCACCTTTGGTAGCGATTATAGCCTCTAGTCTTCTTGGGTATGACGCTACAAGCTTGGCACACCTGTATTTGGGGAGTTTCTCCCATTCTTCTCTGCAGATCCTCTGTCAGGTTGGATGGGGAGCGTCGCTGTACAGCTATTTTCAGGTCTCTCCAGAGATTTTCGATCAGGTTCAAGTCCAGGCTCTGGCTGGGACACTCAAGGATATTCCACTCCTACATTGTCTTGGCAGTGTGCTTAGGGCTATTTTCCTATTGGAAGGTAAACATTTGCCCTTGTCTGAGGTCCTGAGTGCTCTGGAGCATGTTTTCATCAAGGATCTCTCTGTACTTTGCTCCGTTCATCTTTCCTTCAATCCTGACTAGTCTCCCAGTCTCTGCCGCTGAAAAACATCCCCACAGCATTGATGCTGCCACCATCATGCTTCACTGTAGGGATCGTGTAAGGTTTCCTACAGACGTGACGCTTGGAATTCAGTTTAAAGAGTTCAATCTTTGTTTTGGAATCTTGGAATCTTGTTTCTCATGGTCTGAGAGTCCTTTAGAAGCCTTTTGGCAAACTCCAAGCGGGCTGTCATGTACCTTTTACTGAGGAGTGGCTTCCGTCTGGCCACCATAACGGCCTGATTGATGGAGTGTTGCAGAGATGGTTGTCCTTCTGGAAGGTTCTCCCATCTCCACAGAGAAACTCTGGAGCTCTGTCAAAGTGACCATTGGGTTCTTGGTCACCTCACTGACCAAGGCCCTTCTCCCCTTGCTCAGTTTGACCAGGCGGCCAGCTCTAGGAAGGGTCTTGGTGGTTCTAAACTTCTTCAATTTCAGTTTGATGGAGGCCACTGTGTTCTTGGGGACCTTCGATGCTGCAGACATTTTTTGGTACCCTTCTCCAGATCTATGCCTTGACAGAATCCTGTCTCGGAGCTCTACAGAGAATTCCTTTGACCTCATGGCTTGGTTTTTGCTCTGACATGCATTGTCAACTGTGGGACCTTATGTGTGTGCCTTTCCATAATTATATTAAAACAAACCTGGGTCTGGGGCCCCACATTGGCCAAACCATTCCAAATGTTCTGGACACGTCATTGCGTAACTCTATCTGGTAGAGAGGATGTGTTATCAATAAGAAATAACCCTGAGGACCTCTTGTCACATCCTGACCTCAGTTCCTTTATTATGTCTTTGTGTTAGTTTGGTCAGGGGTCGTGAGTTGGGATGGGTAGTCTATGTTATTTTTTTCCTATGTTGTATTTCTGTGTTTGACCTGGTATGGGTTCTCAATCAGAGGCAGCTGTCGATCGTTGTCTCTGATTGAGAATCATACTTAGGTAACCTGTTTCGCCCTGTGTTTTTTGGGGCATTGTATTTTTGGTTTTCATATTAAAGTGCCTTTCTCCCTTTTGGAACTCTCTGCTCTCTGCGTCTGATTCTTACCTCACACACCCTCGTGACACCTCTAGTGATAATATCTCATTTACATCTACGTGGTCGTTAACCCAGCCCTGGGTTTGTCACATTCTGTCGCAGTAATTAATTTAAATAAAAAAATAAAAAAAGTGTTTTTACCATTGGTCAGGTGACCAATCAGGGCAGACACTTGGACATCTGGCCACTCAACAGAAGTGTGTGTGTGTGTGTGTGTGTGTGCATGCATGCCTGTGTGTGTTTGGCGCTGACGGGGCTAGCCTGGATTGGTTAGGGTGTTACATGATGCATAAGAAATGTGTTTAATTGTGTTATACAAGTGTAGAACACTACGCACCAGAAGATTCACAGAGCTCAGGGCATGTTAAGTATAACTGTGTCCTTAAGGTGGCGGATCACACCAGTCTTTCAGAATAACATGCTAATGAGTTGAGAGAACACAAGAAAACTGGAGACTTTTCCTCAAAGAGAATTGAAGAATGCTACAAACAGGAAATACCCTCTTTATATACATTCCCATAAGGGTATAAGCGTTTTTGGACAGACAATTTATAATTGATTTATAATTTATAATCGGTCTCGTAGATCGATGCGCTGCACACTTTTTGTTTATAATAAATCCCTCCCGCTTAAACTTGAATGTATTGTAATATTTTTTAAAACTGTATAACAGCCTTAAGTTTGCTGGACCCCAGGAAGAGTAGCTGCTACCTTGGCATGAACTAATGGAGATCCATAATAATCTCCAGGAAGAGTAGCTGCTGCCGTGGCAGGAACTAATGGGGATCCATAATAAACCCCAGGAAGAGTAGCTTCTGTCTTGGCAGGAACTAATGGGGATCCATAATAAACCCCAGGAAGAGTAGCCGCTGCCTTGGCAAGGAACTAATGGGGATCCATAATAAACCCCAGGAAGAGTAGCTGCTGCCTTGGCAGGAACTAATGGGGATCCATAATAAACCCCAGGAAGAGTAGCTGCTGCCTTGGCAGGAACTAATGGGGATCCATAATAAACCCCGGGAAGAGTAGATGCTGCCTTGGCAGGAACTAATGGGGATCCATAATAAACCCCAGGTAGAGTAGCTGCTGCCTTGGCAGGAACTAATGGGGATCCATAATAAACCCCAGGTAGAGTAGCTGCTGCCTTGGGAGAAACTAATGGGGAACCATAATAAACCCCAGGAAGAGTAGCTGCTGCCTTGGGAGAAGGGCTCTATTCAATCTTTATTGCAGAAGTTCAGCTTTACAACGTGATTGAAATGTAAAAGCAATGTTCCCGTGTTAGAGGAGAATGCACTGCGGCAAATGTCAACTCAATCTGTGTCATTTACTGTTCAATACACTGTTAATCGGAGCAGATACGGATGATAATCGATGCATCAGTTCAGTAATATCTCTCAAATATCTCTTAACGAATTCATTTGCAAAGTCTTTGAGAAGAAACAGCAAAAAAAAATATTATTCAAAAATATTCTTGGAAGCCCTTTCATATGTAAATTACCCCCCCCCCCCCCACAAAAAAATAAATGATCTACTGGAAAAGGTGGAAGTGTAAAACAACAGCATCATATCTGCTAGTTTGATAACTCGATCATGTAAAAGGGTCATGTGACAGAACTCAAAAACACCAAAACGTTTGGATTTGTTTTCCTTTAAGTTTTATTTTACCAGGCAGGTCAATTACGGAAAAATAAAAATCTTATTTACAATGATGGCCTGGCAAGAATAAATAAAAAAGGCCTAAGTTTAATAGGCCTACATTTAATAGGAGAAAAAAAATGAATAGGCCTACATTTAATAGGAGAAAAAAAATGAATAGGCCTACATTTAATAGGAGAAAAAAAAATGAATAGGCCTACATTTAATAGGAGAAAAAAAATGAATAGGCCTACATTTAATAGGAGAAAAAAAATGAATAGGCCTACATTTAATAGGAGAAAAAAAATGAATAGGCCTACATTTAATAGGAGAAAAAAAATGAATAGGCCTACATTTAATAGGAGAAAAAAATGAATAGGCCTACATTTAATAGGAGAAAAAAAATGAATAGGCCTACATTTAATAGGAGAAAAAAAATGAATAGGCCTACATTTAATAGGAGAAAAAAAATGAATAGGCCTACATTTAATAGGAGAAAAAAAATGAATAGGCCTACATTTAATAGGAGAAAAAAAATGAATAGGCCTACATTTAATAGGAGAAAAAAAATGAATAGGCCTACATTTAATAGGAGAAAAAAAATGAATAGGCCTACATTTAATAGGAGAAAAAAAATGAATAGGCCTACATTTAATAGGAGAAAAAAAATGAATAGGCCTACATTTAATAGGAGAAAAAAATGAATAGGCCCACATTTAATAGGAGAAAAAAAATGAATAGGCCCACATTTAATAGGAGAAAAAAAATGAATAGGCCTAATCATCACTGAGCCACCATTTTCTTTCAGGCCCCATGTCTATGATCTGTACTGAGAGAAGGGCTCTTAGAGTAGGTCTATTTCTTTCACATAAGGCCTTTTCAGGGAATTGCTTTAACAAAAGCCTCCATTTTATCTGCTAAGTGCATTACCACGTTGACTGAATACTGAATTCTGTGAGTTTGGTCAAGTCCAGAAATATGAACGTAGAGATGAATCATACCCACTGCAACATAAATGCACTTGCCTCCTCATTATATTTTCATTATAGCTTAAAGATACAGGATATAATGGCCCATAGCTTTCTACACTAAAACAAATCCAATATTTTTTTGTTTCACGGTTGGATAATTCTACGTTGTTTCCCTTAGAGACATGGCCATCATAAACGTTGCTAAGTGGGTGACTTTGGATGCATGTTGGATTTAGACAGGAAATAGATCGTCACCCTAATCCCTTTTTTTTCTCCCTCTCCTTCAGCTGTCTTGGTTTTGACTCACAATAAGACATTAAGAGGACTTTGCGACGTGTGATTCAGTGTTGTTCGGTGCGTAGGATTGCCTCACACCTCTAGGTGTTCATGTCCTTCACTGGGCATTGCTTCACTGGGCATTGCTCAGTGTGATAGAACATATGACTGAGCCAATACTCCACATTTTCACTTTGTTTCACTAAACAATTACGAGCCATCAGACAACAAAGGTTTTGCCACACTGAGCAATTTAACTGAGAGAATACTGACAATATAGTAAGGGAAAAAAAAACAAATTGTGACTTAACTGTAAACATATGGAAAAACTATTCATAATGCCATCTAAATTAAACAATGTTATTGCCATTTTTATAAAAACCGAGAAAGGTTCACAGAATACCCTCAGATTCTATTTACACTTTGAGTCTTTATGACATCACAATCAAAATCATGCAATTCTGTTAAATCCTTAATGATGTCACTTCTCATAAAAAAAATAATGACTGGTCAATCACATTTATATATGTATGTGACGTCATTCAACAAACACACGTTCAACGTAAATTAACAGACGTTGGGGAAGAAGAAGAAGAAGAATAAAATAATAATGTTTTATGCAATTGAAAGGGCATACTCACAGGAAGTCAAATTCCACGTGTAGGTTGTATTGTCCATTGGGCACGTCCAACATGTCACAATGAAACATTTGCAGTTAAGAGCCTGCATTACACATAACCATGGAACAACGTCAACACACCACGGTTGATTTTTTTTTGTTGACAAAGTCACAACGTTGTTGCCCGTGACGTACAGAACACGTTCAGACGTGTTTTTGTTTACATTTACTTTGTTTACAAACAAGATTATATTTTGGTTCTGATGGGGTACTACAGTGGAACTAAGCTCATTAGGCATTTATAAGTTATATTCTTCAAGAATCAAATGAGTATGTACAAAGTTGGAAGCACAGAATTGTCTACAATGTCATTGTATGCTGTAGCGTTAGGATTTCCCTTCACTGGAACTAAGGGGCCTGATCCATGAAAAACAGCCCCAGATCATTATTCCTCCTCCACCAAACTTTACAGTTGGCACTATGTATTGGGGAAGGTAGCATTTTCCTGGCATCCGCCAAACCCAGATTAATCTGTCGGACTGCCGGATGGTGAAGCGTGATTCATCTCTCCAGAGTCCAATGGCGGCGAGCTTTACACCACTACAGCTGACGCTTGGCATTGCGCATGGTGATCTTAGGCTTGTGTGCGGCTGCTCGGCCGTGGAAACCCATTTCATGAAGCTCCCGATGAACGGTTCTTGTGCTGATTACGTTGCTTCCAGAGGCAGTTTGGAACTCGGTAGTGAGCGTTGCAACTGAGGACAGACGATTTTTACGTACTACGCGCTTCAGCACTCGGCGGTCCCGTTCTGTGAGCTTGTGTGGCCTACCACTTCACGGCTGAGCCGTTGTTGCTCCTAGACATTTCCACTTCACTATAACAGCACTTACAGTTGACGGGCAGCTCTTGCAGGACGAACTGGCTTGTTGGAAAGGTGGCATCTTATGACGGTGCCACATTGAAAGCCACTGAGCTTTTCAGTTAGGCCATTTTAATGACAATGCTCGTCTATGGACAGTGCTTGGCTTGGGCTAGATTTGATACACCTGTCAGAAACGGGTGTGGCTGAAATAGCCAAATCCACTAATTTGAAGGGGTGTCCACATACTTTTGTTAATATAGTCAACAACAACAAAATGGATGGATCAGCTGTAGATTGCCCCATCAAGAAACAGCTAAGCATCATGGCTTGTTCTGAGGCATCGTGTTTGTGCAAATGTAGTGATGTTGTTCCCCTAGATTATGCGCCACATTGCCAGATTATGCAACAAGGACCAATTCAAATGTAGCCGTGTGATGTTGTTCCCCTAGATTATGCACCAAATTACCAGATTATGCAACAAGGACCAATTCAAATAGGCCAGGTCAAGAGGGGATGTTAATAATTTGATAATAATAATAATAATTCAGTGTATTTTGTTATTTAATTACAGCTGCATAGCTAATGTTTTTCTTTGGTGTACAAACACTTTTTCATATCAATATTGTACAGACATGTGATTGTAAAAGTTTTGTATAATTTGGTTTGGTCCATCGCGGGTTATCTGTATTTCCATACCCCTTATTGTTCTCCTTTGCCTGACCTTCGGCTAGCAAGGTACGTTGTCCTTGGCTCCGAAATTGTTTAATATAAAACCGTCATAATGTTATACAATATACTGTTATGCTACCATAAGTTTGTTACAATGTGGATAATATAAAGATTTATGTTAACAAGTTTCACAAAGCTCGCTAACTAGGGTATCTATTGTAACTTGTGAGTACTTGGGACAGTGTTTGAGTGAGTGTCCGTGTGCTTGCGCAGGTGCCTGAGAGCTAGGACCGCGCCAAGGGTTAACATAATGTGTGTTGTCTCTTCATGTGCAGGTATGTCTTTTACTTTGTCCAAATTATGTACGGTATCATTTTGCTTGTATTGTATTGAGTGCTGTTGTGCATTGAATGTGTGCACACAGAACCTGTCATTTCATTTTGCCTGACCTTCGGCTAGCAAGGTGCCTGAGAGCTGTAACTGTGCCAAGGGCTAAAATATTGTGTGCTGTCTCTTCGTGTGCAGGGCAAATAAAAAGAATTCAACCAGCAGACCTCCAGTTGTGGCAGCGTCCTAATTAAAAGTACACAACGCAGAACGAACCACGCTACACAACCACAGCACAACTGAGAAATGCCCAGGATAAAAGCACCGTAACGTCACGGACACAAAGCCAATGACCATGGACTCACATTCAGATGGAAGGATAGATTCTTAGTTGTTTCATAAATCAGACCTGACCAATAAGGTCTAGACTGTGTCTGGACATGCACGATCTTAAGTAGAGGACCAGGCAGGCAGATAACATTGACCTATTGTCATTGAGAGAACGTGGTCGACTCTAGTGCTCAGTGTGGCAGCTCCCACAACACCACAACAATAACACCATTTAGATAACAGAGTCTGTCTTATCCACCCGTTTGAGGGCTTGTTGCATCCCGACGGCGGACAGCTTGCGGTTGATGTTGCGATAACGACAGCGCAGCAGGTTGCTGTAGGTGGTCCTCAGGTCCCTGTTGAAGAAGGCGTAAATGAAAGGGTTGAGGAGGGAGTTGGCATAGCCCAGCCACAACAGGGTCCTCTCCACCCACAAGGGCACACAGCTAGGGCAGTCCGCCCTGCAGATGAAGGGTCTGGCCGTGGACAGTAAGAAGAAAGGCATCCAGCAGACACTGAAGGCCCCTACCACGATCCCCAGGGTGGCTGCTGCCTTCTGCTCCCGCTTGAAGATGGACATGTTCCTCCGGTTGCTCCTCACGAGCCGGGAGAATCGCGTGCACTCCTCCACCTCCCTGTGGAGCCTCAGAGCGGCCGACACACAGTCCACGCTGTCCTCCTCCTGTTCCTCCATGGCTTCCTCCTCTCCCCGCCGCGCCTCCTCCTCCCCGACCCGCGGGAAGCCTGTGATGGTGTGCTTGGCGGCGCTGAGCTTGGCGGCGCGGTAGATGCGGTAGTACATAATGAGCATGACGGATACGGGGATGTAGAACGCCACTGAGGTGGAGTAGATGGTGTAACCAAAGTCCTGGCTGATCAGACACACCTTGTTGTCGTTTACATTCTGGGCCCAGCCGAAGAGGGGGGGCAAGGTGATGGAGGCGGACAGAAGCCACACGGACACCACCATCTTGGCCATGCAACAGCCATTCTGTCTCACAGGGTAGGTCAGAGGCTTGGTTATGCCCAGGTACCTCAAAACGGACAACAAAATAAGCATTTGATTAATTAGCTGTAAGCAACAAATTAACTGTTTATACATACAGATACATATTACTGTAAATACATTGGATGAACAGCAAGGAACTTCCAAAGGAAGACAAACATTGGGGAGTAATTCACACCAAAATAACTATAGCAATTATAATAAGATCGTATAACAATCTTATTATAATGTAGCCTGTTACTAGGGCTACGCTATAATTTGTTTTAAAAGGAGATTGAAATTCCCGAACTCCTTACATGTTTTTATTATGTTTATGACAGGGTAGGAGACCATACAGTAGCGGGACCCGCAAAAATGTGTATAGGGCTCATGTGGGGATCGAACTGCAAGGGGTTAATTAACATATGGTTTTGGAGGCAAGAGTGCTACCCACTTAATTCACTATGAAAATGTCAGTGTTCATTTGTTTTTTAAATTATATCTTTTATTTAGTAGCCTACAAGTGATCTTCCTGTCTGGGTTGGCGCCCCCCCTTGGGTTGTGCCGTGGCGGAGATCTTTGTGGGCTATACTCGGCCTTGTCTCAGGATGGTAAGTTGGTGGTTGAAGATATCCCTCTAGTGGTGTGAGGGGCTGTGTTTTGGCAAAGTGGGTGGGGTTATATCCTGCCTGTTTAGCCCTGTCCGGGGGTATCATCGGATGGGGCCACAGTGTCTCCCGACCCCTCCTGTCTCAGCCTCCAGTATTTATGCTGCAGTAGTTTATGTGTCGGGGGGCTAGGGTCAGTCTGTTATATCTGGAGTACTTCTCCTGTTCTATCCGGTGTCCTGTGTGAATTTAAGTATGCTCTCTCTAATTCTCTTTATTTCTCTCTGAGGACCTGAGCCCTAGGACCATGCCTCAGGACTACCTGGCATGATGACTCCTTGCTGTCCTCAGTCCACCTGGCTGTGCTGCTGCTCCAGTTTCAACTGTTCTGCCTGCGGCTATGGAATCCTGACCTGTTCACCAGACGTGCTGCCTGTCCCAGACCTGCTGTTTTTAACTCTCTAGAGACAGCAGGAGTGGTAGAGATACTCTTAATGATCGGCTATGAAAAGCCAACTGACATTTACTCCTGAGGCTATATAAATACATTTGATTTGATACACCAATTGGTGCCCACATTGGCTTATAAAACACGATTTCATCAAGTATGTGTGTAAAAAACACGAAACAAAAATGTAAGACTCAATTTAACAATTAAATGCATAATTAACCGTCATATTAAAACGGCTTTCACCTTGTCACACTACACAAACAATACGTTTCCTTCTATGCAGGTAATAGGCATTGGAATGACACTTACCTGTCTATGCTAATTACGCACAACGTCATTATGGATGCAGTGCAACACATCACGTCCATGGCAATAAAAACATTGCAGAAGACTTGGCCAAAAACCCATTGCCCCCCAATAAGGTCCGTTATACTGACAAACGGCATAACTGCCAGCGCGATTGAAAGGTCGGCAACCGCCAGAGACACTATCAGATAGTTGGACGGCTGCCGCAACTTTTTCACGAAGCACACCGAAATCACCACCAGCAAGTTCCCGCAGATAGTAAACAGCGTGAGCATGGTGAGAATCCCTCCAATAAATACCTTCTCCACCTTGTCGTAGTTCAGAATTTGCTCCCCACACCGAGTCCCATTCTCCATCAGCAGAGTTGAAGACTGCGAAGTGGCGGATACTGCCTCCGCCGCCTCTTGCGCAATCTTCAGCAAGTGTGCAACGAGCGCCTCCGAAATCATATTTGTTGCACCGGGCTCTTTCGCTTTCTCCATCACATAGGATTTCATGTTGCTGTTGTTGAAAGTTCCATCTGCATCCACGAACATGCTGGTTGGTTCTTATCCGTGAACTTGCAACCCCGTAAAATGACATAGCCTACAGGCCTACGCACAGATGTGCATGTGTGATGTAAATGACTAATCTGCATCCTCCGCGCAGAGCGCACATTCATAGTAGTAGGAAACACGCAAATTGCTCTATTCTAAGAACATTATTCATTACGCAAGCATGTATCAAAAACGACCTTAAAACGTTTCTCTGTGAACATCTCTGGTCACCACGGGGAAATAACAGCTCCTGCGGCCGTGTCAGTGCAATTATACGCTAACTGATTGACAAGTGACGTCAGGAACACCTAGAACGTTGGAGTCGTTATAGGTGCTACAATATGGCCACAACAGCATCATTTTATTTTTTAAAGACATGCATATATATATATATATTGTCGTAACCCTTTTTGGAACAGTAGCTAGCATAGAGTGTGCAGAGCTGTCATCAAGGCAAAGGGTGGCTACTATAAAATATATTTGGATTGGATTTGAACACTTTTTTTTGGGGGGGGGGGGGGGGTTACTACATGATTCCATATGTGTTATTTCATAGTTTTGATGTCTTCACTATTATTCTACAATGTAGAAAACAGTAAAAAAAATAAATAAAGACAAATCCTGGAATGAGTAGGTGTGTCCAAACTTTTAACTGGTACAGTACATTGTTGTAACCCTTATTGGAGCAGTAGCTAGCCGGTGGGGCTAGCAGAACAGGGTTTGAGACCTGCATATAATTGCTACACTAGTGTCAGAAGTGGGATGGAGCCTTTGATGGCCATGGTGTGTACATGTGACGAACCTGTTGTAGAGAGGGTGGGGACAGCTCACCTGAAAGGAAGCGGTAAATGTAGCGACTTTAACTCAACACCTAGCGACCTTGTCAAGAGGTTCGGACCTCTTGGTGTAGCGGTTAAGATGTAGGCTAGACAGTTGCTCGACCCAGGTTTGAGTCCCAGTCAGGGCTGCCCCCTCCTGAATTCATTACAACAGATAAATAGTTAGGTATATGTAATGGCGGTGGCAGTAGCCTCAAGGTTACCAGCTTCAATATCCTGTATAATACCTACTGCTGTTGTGCACTTGACCCCTACGTGTGTGTGTGTGTGTGTGTGTGTGTGTGTGTGTGTGTGTGTGTGTGTGTGTGTGTGTGTGTGTGTGTGTGTGTGTGTGTGTGTGTGTGTGTGTGTGTGTGTGTCAGCTTGGGTACTGGAAAAGCAAAAATACATTATCTGTGCAAATGTACCAATAAATGAAGTACAGTAATCTGATTGACACCTGCTCTCTGGATCACAGCTAAGTATGTCATGGAGCTGTCCTGTATTAAAGTAGGTTTATCTGACCTGTCCCTGTATTAAAGTAGGTTTATCTGACCTGTCCTGTATTAAAGTAGGTTTATCTGACCTGTCCCTGTATTAAAGTAGGTTTATCTGACCTGTCCCTGTATTAAAGTAGGTTTATCTGACCTGTCCTGTATTAAAGGGTGTTTATCTGACCTGTCCTGTATTAAAGTAGGTTTATCTGACCTGTCCTGTATTAAAGTAGGTTTATCTGACCTGTCCAGTATTAAAGGGTGTTTATCTGACCTGTCCTGTATTAAAGGGTGTTTATCTGACCTGTCCTGTATTAAAGGGGGTTTATCTGACCTGTCCCTGTATTAAAGGGGGTTTATCTGACCTGTCCCTGTATTAAAGGGGGTTTATCTGACCTGTCCTGTATTAAAGGGGGTTTATCTGACCTGTCCTGTATTAAAGGGGATTTATCTGACCTGTCCTGTATTAAAGGGTGTTTATCTGACCTGTCCCTGTATTAAAGTAGGTTTATCTGACCTGTCCTGTATTAAAGTAGGTTTATCTGACCTGTCCTGTATTAAAGGGGGTTTATCTGACCTGTCCTGTATTAAAGTAGGTTTATCTGACCTGTCCTGTATTAAAGGGTGTTTATCTGACCTGTCCTGTATTAAAGTAGGTTTATCTGACCTGTCCTTTATTAAAGGGGATTTATCTGACCTGTCCTGTATTAAAGGGTGTTTATCTGACCTGTCCTGTATTAAAGTAGGTTTATCTGACCTGTCCTGTATTAAAGGGTGTTTATCTGACCTGTCCTGTATTAAAGTAGGTTGATCTGACCTGTCCCTGTATTAAAGGGTGTTTATCTGACCTGTCCCTGTATTAAAGGGTGTTTATCTGACCTGTCCTGTATTAAAGGGGGTTTATCTGACCTGTCCTGTATTAAAGTAGGTTTATCTGACCTGTCCCTGTATTAAAGGGTGTTTATCTGACCTGTCCCTGTATTAAAGGGGATTTATCTGACCTGTCCTGTATTAAAGGGTGTTTATCTGACCTGTTCCTGTATTAAAGTGGGTTTATCTGACCTGTCCTGTATTAAAGTAGGTTTATCTGACCTGTCCCTGTATTAAAGTAGGTTTATCTGACCTGTCCTGTATTAAAGTAGTTTATCTGACCTGTCCTGTATTAAAGTAGGTTTATCCGACCTGTCCTGTATTAAAGTAGATTTATCTGACCTGTCCTGTATTAAAGTAGGTTTATCTGACCTGTCCCTGTATTAAAGTAGGTTTATCTGACCTGTCCCTGTATTAAAGTAGGTTTATCTGACCTGTCCTGTATTAAAGTAGGTTTATCTGACCTGTCCTGTATTAAAGTGGGTTTAAATCCACCCTGAAGCCACCGTTCTAGTCTTGATCATCAATAGAATCCTGATTTTCGGGCATCAAAACTATCCTAATCTCTACCTTTTGAGTTTTGAAAAACGGAAAAAAACGACCTTTCAATCAGGCTTGAATGTCAAATTACCAAACCCCTATCCAGAGGGCCAGAATCTTATTTTTTCAGTTTTGTAAACCCAAATTCTAACATTTAAGCCTATCTGACTTGCCCAAATCTGATCAGATCATTTCAATTCGGCCAATTTCTCACAACACCGAAGATCAGGGAAATATGTAGAGGCTTGATTTTGAGTCATTTTTCAAATGTGTTCTTTGAGAAGAACACAACTATGAATCAAGGAGTATATCATCAGATATTGGCAATGAGACTATGGACCATTGAGCAAAATACTATTTGTACAGTATTTTACAATAGCGCCACCATGTGTCCTTATAGGATTAACTGACCAACTGTAGTCTTTAGCCTTAAAGTCTTCTGGAGACACTAACGATTAGGCCTTCTCAAGCAAACCAAAATCATCTTCAATGTTAATACACTGTAAATCACTCCTGCCGTGTTGGCTGGGGCTGCAGAGCAGAGCAGAGCAGAGCATCCCCCCGCCCCAAAAGAAGATGATAAGTGACACTATATCTGCCAATAACAGTGTTACATTGGACCTCTTCACATTGCTGCTGGTGTTACATTGGACCTCTTCACATTGCTGCTGGTGTTACATAGGACCTCTTCACATTGCTGCTGGTGTTACATTGGACCTCTTCACATTGCTGCTGGTGTTACATTGGACCTCTTCACATTGCTGCTGGTGTTACATTGGACCTTGATATGGTAAGTTTCACCAGCTTGAACAGTAGACTGAACAAAAGAGCTGTTGACACATGGCACGTTTTGAAGGGAGAAAATATCCCCACATAACAGTGGTACTGTATATAATTGTAATGTTATTCTCATGTGAGCAATTGGAATACTATTTTGGCCTGTAGAATATTATAGTTTTACAATTAAAAATTTAACATTTTCTTTTAATTGTACACTGAACAAAAATATGAAAAACGCAACATGTAAAATGCTGGTCCCATGTTCCATGAGCTGAAATAAAAGATCACCGAAATTTTCCAGACGCTCAAAAATACTATTTATCACAAATGTTGTGCACACGTTTGTTTAAATCCCTGTTAGTGAGCATTTTATCCTTTATCAATATAATCCATCCACCTGACAGGTGTGGCATATCAAGAAGCGTACACAGGTGCACCTTGTGCTGGGGACAATAAAAGGCCACTCTAAAATGTGCAGTTTTGTCACACGATACAATGCCGTAGATTTTGTTCAGTGTTGTTTGCAGGCCAAACCGTTCAGACGTTCTCATGAGAAGACCAATTTTTTGGGGATGTCTCTCCTGTTCTGACAAACACAGCTGTAGCTCAGCCACTTTCCACCGCAGAGAAGCAGCCCCGGTAAAAAACTTTATATCTCTAGCTTAAACAAAGATTTTGATGGGGATTTCTTCATTATGTTGTGCACGGGGGCGTCAATAGACTCTTAAGGATTAACGAGCTTAAATTACGAGAGTACACAGTCCTTGTGACGACTTTCCATGAATGACGCTGGTATAGTTGTCCTGGTATTGTTGTCCTGGTATAGTTGTTCTGGTATAGTTGTCCTGGTATAGTTGTTCTGGTATAGTTGTCCTGGTATAGTTGTCCTGGTATAGGTGTCGTGGTATAGTTGTCCTGGTATAGTTGTCCTGGTATAGTTGTCCTGGTAAAGTTGTTCTGGTATAGTTGTCCTGGTATAGTTGTGCTGGTATAGTTGTCCTGGTATAGTTGTCCTGGTATAGTTGTCCTGGTATAGTTGTTCTGGTATAGTTGTGCTGGTATAGGTGTTGTGGTATAGTTGACCTGGTATAGTTGTCCTGGTATAGTTGTCCTGGTATAGTTGTCCTGGTATAGGTGTTGTGGTATAGTTGTGCTGGTATAGGTGTTGTGGTATAGTTGTCCTGGTATAGTTGTCCTGGTATAGTTGTCCTGGTATAGTTGTGCTGGTATAGGTGTTGTGGTATAGTTGTGCTGGTATAGTTGTCCTGGTATAGTTGTCCTGGTATAGTTGTGCTGGTATAGGTGTTGTGGTATAGTTGTGCTGGTATAGGTGTTGTGGTATAGCTGTCCTGGTATAGTTGTCCTGGTATAGTTGTCCTGGTATAGTTGTTCTGGTATAGTTGTTCTGGTATAGTTGTGCTGGTATAGGTGTTGTGGTATAGTTGTGCTGGTATAGGTGTTGTGGTATAGTTGTCCTGGTATAGTTGTTCTGGTATAGTTGTCCTATAGTTGTTCTGGTATAGTTGTCCTATAGTTGTTCTGGTATAGTTGTCCTGGTATAGTTGTGCTGGTATAGGTGTTGTGGTATAGTTGTCCTGGTATAGTTGTCCTGGTATAGTTGTCCTGGTATAGTTGTCCTGGTATAGTTGTCCTGGTATTGTTGTCCTGGTATAGTTGTCCTGGTATAGTTGTCCTGGTATAGTTGTGCTGGTATAGGTGTTGTGGTATAGTTGTGCTGGTATAGGTGTTGTGGTATAGTTGTCCTGGTATAGTTGTCCTGGTATAGTTGTGCTGGTATAGTTGTCCTGGTATAGTTGTGCTGGTATAGGTGTTGTGGTATAGCTGTCCTGGTATAGTTGTCCTGGTATAGTTGTCCTGGTATAGTTGTTCTGGTATAGTTGTGCTGGTATAGGTGTTGTGGTATAGTTGTGCTGGTATAGGTGTTGTGGTATAGTTGTCCTGGTATAGTTGTCCTGGTATAGTTGTCCTATAGTTGTTCTGGTATAGTTGTCCTATAGTTGTTCTGGTATAGTTGTCCTGGTATAGTTGTCCTGGTATTGTTGTCCTGGTATAGTTGTTCTGGTATAGTTGTCCTGGTATAGTTGTTCTGGTATAGTTGTCCTGGTATAGTTGTCCTGGTATAGTTGTCCTGGTATAGGTGTCGTGGTATAGTTGTCCTGGTATAGTTGTCCTGGTATAGTTGTCCTGGTATAGTTGTCCTGGTAAAGTTGTCCTGGTAAAGTTGTTCTGGTATAGTTGTCCTGGTATAGTTGTGCTGGTATAGTTGTCCTGGTATAGTTGTCCTGGTATAGTTGTCCTGGTATAGTTGTCCTGGTATAGTTGTTCTGGTATAGTTGTGCTGGTATATGTGTTGTGGTATAGTTGACCTGGTATAGTTGTCCTGGTATAGTTGTCCTGGTATAGTTGTCCTGGTATAGTTGTGCTGGTATAGGTGTTGTGGTATAGTTGTCCTGGTATAGTTGTCCTGGTATAGTTGTGCTGGTATAGGTGTTGTGGTATAGTTGTGCTGGTATAGGTGTTGTGGTATAGTTGTCCTGGTATAGTTGTCCTGGTATAGTTGTGCTGGTATAGGTGTTGTGGTATAGTTGTGCTGGTATAGGTGTTGTGGTATAGCTGTCCTGGAATAGTTGTCCTGGTATAGTTGTTCTGGTATAGTTGTGCTGGTATAGTTGTCCTGGTATTGTTGTCCTGGTATAGTTGTCCTGGTATAGTTGTTCTGGTATAGTTGTCCTGGTATAGTTGTGCTGGTATAGGTGTTGTGGTATAGTTGTGCTGGTATAGTTGTCCTGGTATAGTTGTCCTATAGTTGTTCTGGTATAGTTGTCCTATAGTTGTTCTGGTATAGTTGTCCTGGTATAGTTGTCCTGGTATAGTTGTCATGGTATAGTTGTCCTATAGTTGTTCTGGTATAGTTGTGCTGGTATAGGTGTTGTGGTATAGTTGTGCTGGTATAGGTGTTGTGGTATAGTTGTCCTGGTATAGTTGTCATGGTATAGTTGTCCTGGTATAGTTGTCCTGGTATAGTTGTGCTGGTATAGGTGTTGTGGTATAGTTGTGCTGGTATAGGTGTTGTGGTATAGTTGTCCTGGTATAGTTGTCATGGTATAGTTGTCCTATAGTTGTTCTGGTATAGTTGTCCTATAGTTGTTCTGGTATAGTTGTCCTGGTATAGTTGTGCTGGTATAGGTGTTGTGGTATAGTTGTCCTGGTATAGTTGTCCTGGTATAGTTGTCCTGGTATAGTTGTCCTGGTATAGTTGTTCTGGTATAGTTGTCCTGGTATAGTTGTCCTGGTATAGTTGTCCTGGTATAGTTGTCCTGGTATAGTTGTCCTGGTATAGTTGTCCTGGTATAGTTGTTCTGGTATAGTTGTCCTGGTATAGTTGTCCTATAGTTGTCCTGGTATAGTTGTCCTGGTATAGTTGTCCTGGTATAGTTGTCCTGGTATAGTTGTCCTGGTATAGTTGTCCTATAGTTGTCCTGGTATAGTTGTCCTGGTATAGTTGTCCTGGTATAGTTGTCCTGGTATAGTTGTTCTGGTATAGTTGTCCTGGTATAGTTGTCCTATAGTTGTCCTGGTATAGTTGTCCTGGTATAGTTGTCCTGGTATAGTTGTCCTGGTATTGTTGTCCTGGTATAGTTGTCCTGGTATAGTTGTCCTGGTATAGTTGTCCTGGTATAGTTGTCCTGGTATAGTTGTCCTGGTATAGTTGCCCTATAGTTGTCCTGGTATAGTTGTCCTGGTATAGTTGTCCTGGTATAGTTGTCCTGGTATAGTTGTCCTGGTATTGTTGTCCTGGTATAGTTGTCCTGGTATAGTTGTCCTGGTATAGTTGTCCTGGTATAGTTGTCCTATAGTTGTCCTGGTATAGTTGTCCTGGTATAGTTGTCCTGGTATAGTTGTCCTGGTATAGTTGTCCTGGTATAGTTGTTCTGGTATAGTTGTCCTGGTATAGTTGTCCTATAGTTGTCCTGGTATAGTTGTCCTGGTATAGTTGTCCTGGTATAGTTGTCCTATAGTTGTCCTGGTATAGTTGTCCTGGTATAGTTGTCCTGGTATAGTTGTCCTGGTATAGTTGTTCTGGTATAGTTGTCCTGGTATAGTTGTCCTGGTATAGTTGTCCTGGTATAGTTGTGCTGGTATAGTTGTCCTGGTATAGTTGTCCTGGTATAGTTGTCCTGGTATAGTTGTCCTGGTATAGTTGTCCTGGTATAGTTGTCCTATAGTTGTCCTGGTATAGTTGTCCTGGTATAGTTGTCCTGGTATAGTTGTCCTGGTATAGTTGTCCTGGTATAGTTGTGCTGGTATAGTTGTCCTGGTATAGTTGTCCTGGTATAGTTGTCCTGGTATAGTTGTCCTGGTATAGTTGTCCTGGTATACTCCAGTCCTCAAGTGGCCTGATTGGAGTCACACTTTTTTTTTTTTTACATCCCTAGCAAACACAGATGATTTGTCAAATGTCATTCTAAACTGAAGGTCATGATTCGGTGATTATTGGAGTCAGATGTGTTAATAAGCTGGGGCAGGGGGCAAAACTGTGACACCAATCACAGGCCCTGGAGGAATGCAATTGCCCCGCCCATGTTCTAATGTCTCTCTCTTCCACTTCCTGTTTCTGTCCACTAGATGGTAGTAATGCTCCAGTCAGATAACCCTCAGTTTAGTTTCTATGGACAGTAGTCAAAACTACATTTACCAAGTGAAAGCCAACTAACTCTACACCATGTGTATTATTCACTGTATAGAATAATTTACTGTAAAACCACTGAATTTTTTTTCGTAAAATCACAGTGCAAAGAAAATGTGAATATTAATTACAGGAAATGTCCAGAAAAATGCATGTTTAAAAATGACCTATTAAAGTACTGTGAAATAACATATATTTTTTTTTACAGTGTACTGTTCCTCATACATGCTTAATTGAGTCTTATGTTGTGATGCAAATAGCACAAAAAAAAACAGGTCATACTGGTGAACATTTCTACAAAGATCGCAGACATGAACAAGACTAGAATAACATCTCTCATAGGGTGAAACCGATAGATTAAAACAAATGTACATTTCAATAGGGACAAAATAATATCATTTTAGGCACTTGTTATATGGGGCAGACAGCAATCAGACTATCACATTGTTTGTTGTATGTTTTTGATCCCTTATTGTACCAGGTAAATTGACTGAGGCCTCGATTAGAAGCATTTAGGCTTTTAAAGACAAACGTTCAAACATTCGCAAAGATCCCATTCACCTAAAAATGCCTTAGTCTACGTCGCCTCAATCGGAAATGGCCTTTAAAAAGATGCAATTCCTAAACATAGCCCTGCTGTAGTGAACGGTGGGGTCAAGGGGAGCAAACCCGGGTGGCTGGCGTAAAATACAAACACCATCGCGCCAACAGGGTAGACCACTTGGTGGGGATTGTAAACGCGCCTCATATAGCGAGGATCGCTACACTGCCCCGTCCGGAACGGGTAGGTACCAGTGGAGGCTGCTGAGGGGAGGACGGATCATAATAATGGCTGGAACGGAGCGAATGGAATGGCATCAAATACATGGAAACCAAGTCTGAACTCAGTCCAAACCTGAGTATGTCTTGTATAGAATCAGGTTCTGGATGAGTGCATTTCATTTTTAAATTATTAACCTTTTTAGATTTGTGTTTAGGTGAGACAGCCATGTCTGTTCATCTGTGAAACAACTGTTTTTGAAAGCTGTATAGTTCAAATTACTGTCTTTATTTTACCAAATGTTTAATTCAATTTAATTCAATACATGGAAACTATGTATTTGATATATTTGATACCATTCCACTTATTCCACTCCAGCCATTACCACAAGCACGTCCTCCACAATTTAAGGTGCAACCAACCTTCTGTGGTATGTATGTTCCGTGCGTCAACTACTCAGCCCCCTCACACGTCCGGGCCGCCATCCCACTTCTGACACCAGTGTAGTGAACCGTCGGGGCAGGGAACGAAGCAAACCTGGGTCGTTGGCGTGAAAGGCAAACACCCTTCGAGTCACACCAATAAGGTGAACCCACTTGGTTGGAATTGTGACATGGCTCGTTTAGCGAGGATCGCTACAATACAAACATTGAAATAAACAAACAACTGACTGAAATGCAAAAAAATGAACGCTCATTTAAAAATTACACAATTTAAACTACACAGTAATTAAACAGTCTCACAAACTAGGGTATAGAGAACTTTTGGACTGGAACAGCTTCACTCAAGAACCCGAGGAGCCTTAATCTATTATGTATGTAACAGTATAACTTTAGACCGTCCCCTCGCCCATACCCGGGCGCGAACCAGGGACCCTCTGCACACATCACCCACGAAGCATCGTTACCCATCGCTCCACAAAAGCCACGGCCCTTGCAGAACAAGGGGAACTACTACTTCAAGGTCTCAGAGCAAGTGACGTCACCGATTGAAACGCTATTTAGCGCGCAACACCGCTAACCAGCCGTTTCACATCCGTTACATGTACACACGTGGATGAACACCAGGTGGGACTGCACAACTATTACACAACTTGGAATATGTCACTGTACTGTCTGTGTTTACAGTAGGCCTTCAGCAGAACAATCAACTATAACCAGGACTAATTATATATAGATATTCTGAAAATCCTACCAACCCAACACCAGATCAGTGTGCCCAGACCATTACTGGCAAATGATTAACAATCCAACCACTGTTTGACCTGTTGGTATAGTGTCAGTGCCAGAACAAAACAAGGTAATGTGGACAACACCCAAAGATACACGCTGACAGTTTCCTCGTGATGTAGTCTACAAAATATCGACCCTTCAATTCTGACCCACTGAGTGATACACAGGTGAAAAGCAAAGCTTCATAATCCCCTCTGAAAAGCTAGGGTGGGGAATAACAACATGACATAGCAGAGAAGTAAACAGCTTTTCCATCTGCATCAGTTTCAACACATAGGAAAATGTTCATCACAGCCTGGCTGGTCATGCCCTCTGCTTGGCGGCGTGTGTGTTATAAATCACCTCAACATGACGGCCACTGACGACAACTGCAGCACATACCTAGAAATATGGCACAGCCATGGCTGAACGTTAGCCTACATCCAGAGAGAAGTAACTTTACATAATCTAACAATAATTATTTTATCCATAGCCCAAGGTTACGCTATAACACGACCGTTCTGCTTATTGGATTTATAAACCTGAACGCTTGTTTGTATTTTCTGTATAGAACGAGAACGGGTGCCTTTGGGACCGTACTATCTGGGATCGTTGGGACGTCCCTACCCCTCATTGCAGTCGACATGGTTAAGGTTATGTGTTAAGGTAATGCGTTAAAGTAATGCATTAAGGTTATGTGTTAAGGTTGTGTTAAGGTAATGGTAGGGACGGCCCAAGGATCACAAATAGCCGTGACCATAGCCCGTGTCCCCCGGAGAGGGCAAACGGGTTCGGGAGCCATTACTTGTGACGTAACTAGCTCGTTAACCGGCTGTTTTAACTCAGACTGCTGTAGCGGCGGGGTGTAAAAGTCGGAAGTAAATGACCGACAGTGACCTCCTGGCCAAAACGTGTTGAGGCGGATAGGTCTTTACACCTCTTGTCAACTAAATAAAAGGCGCACATTATTGGTACTAAGAGCGAAGAAATATTTTATACTCGAGCAATTTCGTTAAAAAAATAAATATATAATTAAGGAGGGTGCGCAGGGTTGTGTTTTATCGTACGAGCTAGATAGAGACAGCAGCTCTTTCTCGTTTCGGTTAGTTTAGTTAATTTAGTCTGATATCTGAAGTAGCTAGACAACTGCGACAATGGATAAAGCAAAATCAATTATCGGACAAAAAGGGTCAGGATCTTGTCATGCCAACGGACTTCAGAGGGAGTTTCATTCCCAGGCCAACATCGGTGGCTGTAACGCATACAAATCAAGTGGAAACTGTAGTGGTGACAGTAGCAATATTGAACACTTCCATCACCTGCAGCCCGATCACGTCGAAGCCAATGGGTCATCTCCTGCGAAAAGATGCCGGTTACGAAGAAGAGTTGAGTCGGTGAAGAGAAACAGACCACGTAAGTGACACTGACATCTGTGTTTGCAGGTGCAATTTTTGCATTTAGTCATTTCTGTGTTTACTCGTCAAAATTACACAATTAATGTTAGGCAGCTACATGGAGGGTTTTCAAACCCCTCAACCGTAACATGTATTTAACTATTCCACAGCTATCACACCCAGTGGTTTAAAGTCCTTTATTAAAAATACTTAAAAATACTACTTAAGTAGTTTTTGGTGGTATCTTTACTTTACTATTTATATTTCTGAGTGTTGGAGTGTGACCCCTAGCTATCCATTAAATACGTTTAAAAAAAAACTAGAAAATGGTGCCCCCTTTGCTTAATATAAGGAATTTTAAATAATTTTTTACCTTTTGATACTGAAGTATATTTGAAACCAAATTCTTTTAAACTTTTACTCAAGTAGTATTTTACTGGGTGACTTTAACTTGAGTCATTTACTATTAAGGTCTCTTGACTTTGACTCAAGTATGACACATGGGTATTTTTCCCACCACAGATCACACACGATTTTAGTCTGTCAACTAATCATCGAGCACTTGATTACCGGCAGGTTAATCAGGTGAGCTAGTTTAGGGTTACAACAACATTGTGATAGGCCTACGTCTGGGTGGTGGTGGGGTGGGGTGTGGGGGGGGGGGGTCACCGGGTAGAGGTTTGTAAGCCACTGTGTTACATGTATTTAAAGAAGCTGCAATTAAATAAGTTGCATAGCCAGCTATGGGGCCAGGTTGGCGTCCCAGTGAGGATAGCCTTGGTGTTTTGGTTGATGCTCGTGTGTCGTAGACATTCTGTCTGTATACGTTTCGTCTTTTGCCCGGCAGCACCATTTCACAGAGTCAACATTCAGGTATGTGTAAAGGTGCTGTGACTACTTTAGACTGTTAGTTAGCCACCCTATTAAACTAGTTTGCTCCTAATATTAACAATGATGTGCTAGATATGATCTATTGTTAGATCCAGCCACGTTGGGGTGTTAGATCCAGCCACGTTGGGGTGTTAGGTCCAGCCACGTTGTGGTGTTAGGTCCAGCCACGTTGGGGTGTTAGATCCAGCCACGCTGGGGTGTTAGGTCCAGCCACGTTGGGGTGTTAGGTCCAGCCACGTTGGGGTGTTAGGTCCAGCCACGTTGGGGTGTTAGATCCAGCCACGTTGGGGTGTTAGATCCAGCCACGCTGGGGTGTTAGGTCCAGCCACGTTGGGGTGTTAGATCCAGCCACGTTGGGGTGTTAGGTCCAGCCACGTTGGGGTGTTAGGTCCAGCCACGCTGGGGTGTTAGGTCCAGCCACGTTGGGGTGTTAGATCCAGCCACGTTGGGGTGTTAGGTCCAGCCACGTTGGGGTGTTAGGTCCAGCCACGTTGGGGTGTTAGGTCCAGCCACGTTGGGGTGTTAGATCCTGCCACGCTGGGGTGTTAGATCCAGCCACGTTGGGGTGTTAGGTCCAGCCACGTTGGGGTGTTAGGTCCAGCCACGCTGGGGTGTTAGATCCAGCCACGTTGGGGTGTTAGGTCCTGCCACGCTGGGGTGTTAGATCCAGCCACGTTGGGGTGTTAGGTCCAGCCACGTTGGGGTGTTAGGTCCAGCCACGCTGGGGTGTTAGGTCCAGCCACGTTGGGGTGTTAGATCCAGCCACGTTGGGGTGTTAGGTCCAGCCACGTTGGGGTGTTAGGTCCAGCCACGTTGGGGTGTTAGATCCAGCCACGTTGGGGTGTTAGGTCCAGCCACGCTGGGGTGTTAGATCCAGCCACGCTGGGGTGTTAGGTCCAGCCACGTTGGGGTGTTAGGTCCAGCCACGTTGGGGTGTTAGGTCCAGCCACGTTGGGGTGTTAGATCCAGCCACGCTGTGGTGTTAGATCCAGCCACGTTGGGGTGTTAGGTCCAGCCACGTTGGGGTGTTAGATCCAGCCACGTTGGGGTGTTAGATCCAGCCACGCTGTGGTGTTAGATCCAGCCACGTTGGGGTGTTAGATCCAGCCACGCTGGGGTGTTAGATCCAGCCACGTTGGGGTGTTAGATCCAGCCACGCTGTGGTGTTAGATCCAGCCACGTTGGGGTGTTAGATCCAGCCACGCTGTGGTGTTAGATCCAGCCACGTTGGGGTGTTAGGTCCAGCCACGTTGGGGTGTTAGATCCAGCCACGTTGGGGTGTTAGATCCAGCCACGCTGTGGTGTTAGATCCAGCCACGTTGGGGTGTTAGATCCAGCCACGCTGTGGTGTTAGATCCAGCCACGCTGGGGTGTTAGATCCGGCCACGTTGGGGTGTTAGATCCAGCCACGTTGGGGTGTTAGATCCAGCCACGTTGGGGTGTTAGATCCAGCCACGTTGGGGTGTTAGATCCAGCCACGCTGTGGTGTTAGATCCAGCCACGCTGGGGTGTTAGATCCAGCCACGTTGGGGTGTTAGATCCAGCCACGTTGGGGTGTTAGATCCAGCCACGTTGGGGTGTTAGATCCAGCCACGTTGGGGTGTTAGATCAAGCCACGTTGGGGTGTTAGATCCAGCCACGTTGGGGTGTTAGATCCAGCCACGTTGGGGTGTTAGATCCAGCCACGTTGGGGTGTTAGATCCAGCCACGTTGGGGTGTTAGATCCAGCCACGTTGGGGTGTTAGATCCAGCCACGTTGGGGTGTTAGATCCAGCCACGCTGGGGTGTTAGATCCAGCCACGTTGGGGTGTTAGATCCAGCCACGTTGGGGTGTTAGATCCAGCCACGTTGGGGTGTTAGATCCAGCCACGTTGGGGTGTTAGGTCCAGCCACGTTGGGGTGTTAGGTCCAGCCACGTTGGGGTGTTAGATCCAGCCACGTTGGGGTGTTAGATCCAGCCACGTTGGGGTGTTAGGTCCAGCCACGTTGGGGTGTTAGATCCAGCCACGTTGGGGTGTTAGATCCAGCCACGTTGGGGTGTTAGATCCAGCCACGCTGGGGTGTTAGATCCAGCCACGTTGGGGTGTTAGATCCAGCCACGTTGGGGTGTTAGATCCAGCCACGTTGGGGTGTTAGATCCAGCCACGTTGGGGTGTTAGATCCAGCCACGTTGGGGTGTTAGATCCAGCCACGTTGGGGTGTTAGATCCAGCCACGTTGGGGTGTTAGATCCAGCCACGTTGGGGTGTTAGATCCAGCCACGTTGGGGTGTTAGATCCAGCCACGCTGTGGTGTTAGATCCAGCCACGTTGGGGTGTTAGATCCAGCCACGCTGTGGTGTTAGGTCCGGCCACGTTGGGGTGTTAGATCCGGCCACGTTGGGGTGTTAGGTCCGGCCACGTTGGGGTGTTAGGTCCGGCCACGTTGGGGTGTTAGGTCCGGCCACGTTGGGGTGTTAGATCCGGCCACGTTGGGGTGTTAGGTCCGGCCACGTTGGGGTGTTAGGTCCGGCCACGTTGGGGTGTTAGGTCCGGCCACGTTGGGGTGTTAGATCCGGCCACGTTGGGGTGTTAGATCCGGCCACGTTGGGGTGTTAGATCCGGCCACGTTGGGGTGTTAGATCCGGCCACGTTGGGGTGTTAGATCCAGCCACGTTGGGGTGTTAGATCCAGCCACGTTGGGGTGTTAGATCCAGCCACGTTGGGGTGTTAGGTCCAGCCACGTTGGGGTGTTAGATCCAGCCACGTTGGGGTGTTAGATCCAGCCACGTTGGGGTGTTAGATCCAGCCACGTTGGGGTGTTAGATCCAGCCACGTTGGGGTGTTAGATCCAGCCACGTTGGGGTGTTAGATCCAGCCACGTTGGGGTGTTAGATCCAGCCACGTTGGGGTGTTAGATCCAGCCACGCTGTGGTGTTAGATCCAGCCACGCTGTGGTGTTAGATCCAGCCACGTTGGGGTGTTAGATCCAGCCACGTTGGGGTGTTAGATCCAGCCACGTTGGGGTGTTAGATCCAGCCACGTTGGGGTGTTAGATCCAGCCACGCTGTGGTGTTAGATCCAGCCACGTTGGGGTGTTAGATCCAGCCACGTTGGGGTGTTAGATCCAGCCACGTTGGGGTGTTAGATCCAGCCACGTTGGGGTGTTAGGTCCAGCCACGCTGTGGTGTTAGATCCAGCCACGTTGGGGTGTTAGATCCAGCCACGTTGGGGTGTTAGGTCCAGCCACGCTGTGGTGTTAGATCCAGCCACGTTGGGGTGTTAGATCCAGCCACGTTGGGGTGTTAGGTCCAGCCACGCTGTGGTGTTAGATCCAGCCACGTTGGGGTGTTAGATCCAGCCACGCTGTGGTGTTAGATCCAGCCACGCTGTGGTGTTAGATCCAGCCACGTTGGGGTGTTAGATCCAGCCACGTTGGGGTGTTAGATCCAGCCACGTTGGGGTGTTAGATCCAGCCACGTTGGGGTGTTAGGTCCAGCCACGTTGGGGTGTTAGGTCCAGCCACGCTGTGGTGTTAGATCCAGCCACGTTGGGGTGTTAGATCCAGCCACGCTGTGGTGTTAGATCCAGCCACGCTGTGGTGTTAGGTCCAGCCACGTTGGGGTGTTAGGTCCAGCCACGCTGTGGTGTTAGATCCAGCCACGTTGGGGTGTTAGATCCAGCCACGCTGTGGTGTTAGATCCAGCCACGCTGTGGTGTTAGATCCAGCCACGTTGGGGTGTTAGATCCAGCCACGTTGGGGTGTTAGATCCAGCCACGTTGGGGTGTTAGATCCAGCCACGCTGTGGTGTTAGATCCAGCCACGTTGGGGTGTTAGATCCAGCCACGTTGGGGTGTTAGATCCAGCCACGTTGGGGTGTTAGATCCAGCCACGCTGTGGTGTTAGATCCAGCCACGTTGGGGTGTTAGATCCAGCCACGCTGTGGTGTTAGATCCAGCCACGTTGGGGTGTTAGATCCAGCCACGTTGGGGTGTTAGATCCAGCCACGTTGGGGTGTTAGATCCAGCCACGTTGGGGTGTTAGATCCAGCCACGTTGGGGTGTTAGATCCAGCCACGTTGGGGTGTTAGATCCAGCCACGTTGGGGTGTTAGATCCAGCCACGTTGGGGTGTTAGATCCAGCCACGTTGGGGTGTTAGGTCCAGCCACGTTGGGGTGTTAGATCCAGCCACGTTGGGGTGTTAGATCCAGCCACGTTGGGGTGTTAGATCCAGCCACGTTGGGGTGTTAGATCCAGCCACGCTGTGGTGTTAGATCCAGCCACGTTGGGGTGTTAGATCCAGCCACGTTGGGGTGTTAGATCCAGCCACGTTGGGGTGTTAGATCCAGCCACGCTGTGGTGTTAGATCCAGCCACGTTGGGGTGTTAGATCCAGCCACGCTGTGGTGTTAGATCCAGCCACGTTGGGGTGTTAGATCCAGCCACGTTGGGGTGTTAGATCCAGCCACGTTGGGGTGTTAGATCCAGCCACGTTGGGGTGTTAGATCCAGCCACGTTGGGGTGTTAGATCCAGCCACGTTGGGGTGTTAGATCCAGCCACGTTGGGGTGTTAGATCCAGCCACGTTGGGGTGTTAGATCCAGCCACGTTGGGGTGTTAGATCCAGCCACGTTGGGGTGTTAGATCCAGCCACGTTGGGGTGTTAGGTCCAGCCACGTTGGGGTGTTAGATCCAGCCACGTTGGGGTGTTAGATCCAGCCACGCTGTGGTGTTAGATCCAGCCACGTTGGGGTGTTAGATCCAGCCACGTTGGGGTGTTAGATCCAGCCACGTTGGGGTGTTAGATCCAGCCAAGTTGGGGTGTTAGATCCAGCCACGTTGGGGTGTTAGATCCAGCCACGTTGGGGTGTTAGATCCAGCCACGTTGGGGTGTTAGATCCAGCCACGTTGGGGTGTTAGATCCAGCCACGTTGGGGTGTTAGATCCAGCCACGTTGGGGTGTTAGATCCAGCCACGTTGGGGTGTTAGATCCAGCCACGTTGGGGTGTTAGATCCAGCCACGTTGGGGTGTTAGATCCAGCCACGTTGGGGTGTTAGATCCAGCCACGTTGGGGTGTTAGATCCAGCCACGTTGGGGTGTTAGATCCAGCCACGTTGGGGTGTTAGATCCAGCCACGTTGGGGTGTTAGATCCAGCCACGTTGGGGTGTTAGATCCAGCCACGTTGGGGTGTTAGATCCAGCCACGTTGGGGTGTTAGATCCAGCCACGTTGGGGTGTTAGATCCAGCCACGTTGGGGTGTTAGATCCAGCCACGCTGGGGTGTTAGATCCAGCCACGCTGGGGTGTTAGATCCAGCCACGTTGGGGTGTTAGATCCAGCCACGCTGGGGTGTTAGATCCAGCCACGCTGTGGTGTTAGATCCAGCCACGCTGGGGTGTTAGATCCAGCCACGTTGGGGTGTTAGATCCAGCCACGCTGGGGTGTTAGATCCAGCCACGTTGGGGTGTTAGGTCCAGCCACGTTGGGGTGTTAGGTCCAGCCACGTTGGGGTGTTAGGTCCAGCCACGTTGGGGTGTTAGATCCAGCCACGTTGGGGTGTTAGATCCAGCCACGTTGGGGTGTTAGATCCAGCCACGTTGGGGTGTTAGATCCAGCCACGCTGGGGTGTTAGATCCAGCCACGTTGGGGTGTTAGATCCAGCCACGTTGGGGTGTTAGATCCAGCCACGTTGGGGTGTTAGATCCAGCCACGTTGGGGTGTTAGATCCAGCCACGTTGGGGTGTTAGATCCAGCCACGTTGGGGTGTTAGATCCAGCCACGTTGGGGTGTTAGATCCAGCCACGTTGGGGTGTTAGATCCAGCCACGTTGGGGTGTTAGATCCGGCCACGTTGGGGTGTTAGATCCGGCCACGTTGGGGTGTTAGATCCGGCCACGTTGGGGTGTTAGATCCGGCCACGTTGGGGTGTTAGATCCGGCCACGTTGGGGTGTTAGATCCGGCCACGTTGGGGTGTTAGATCCGGCCACGTTGGGGTGTTAGATCCGGCCACGTTGGGGTGTTAGATCCGGCCACGTTGGGGTGTTAGATCCAGCCACGTTGGGGTGTTAGATCCAGCCACGTTGGGGTGTTAGATCCAGCCACGTTGGGGTGTTAGATCCAGCCACGTTGGGGTGTTAGATCCAGCCACGTTGGGGTGTTAGATCCAGCCACGTTGGGGTGTTAGATCCAGCCACGTTGGGGTGTTAGATCCAGCCACGTTGGGGTGTTAGATCCAGCCACGTTGGGGTGTTAGATCCAGCCACGCTGTGGTGTTAGGTCCAGCCACGTTGGGGTGTTAGGTCCAGCCACGCTGTGGTGTTAGATCCAGCCACGTTGGGGTGTTAGATCCAGCCACGCTGTGGTGTTAGATCCAGCCACGCTGTGGTGTTAGATCCAGCCACGTTGGGGTGTTAGATCCAGCCACGTTGGGGTGTTAGATCCAGCCACGCTGTGGTGTTAGATCCAGCCACGCTGTGGTGTTAGATCCAGCCACGTTGGGGTGTTAGATCCAGCCACGTTGGGGTGTTAGATCCAGCCACGCTGTGGTGTTAGATCCAGCCACGCTGTGGTGTTAGGTCCAGCCACGTTGGGGTGTTAGGTCCAGCCACGCTGTGGTGTTAGATCCAGCCACGTTGGGGTGTTAGATCCAGCCACGCTGTGGTGTTAGATCCAGCCACGCTGTGGTGTTAGATCCAGCCACGTTGGGGTGTTAGATCCAGCCACGTTGGGGTGTTAGATCCAGCCACGTTGGGGTGTTAGATCCAGCCACGCTGTGGTGTTAGATCCAGCCACGTTGGGGTGTTAGATCCAGCCACGTTGGGGTGTTAGATCCAGCCACGTTGGGGTGTTAGATCCAGCCACGCTGTGGTGTTAGATCCAGCCACGTTGGGGTGTTAGATCCAGCCACGCTGTGGTGTTAGATCCAGCCACGTTGGGGTGTTAGATCCAGCCACGTTGGGGTGTTAGATCCAGCCACGTTGGGGTGTTAGATCCAGCCACGTTGGGGTGTTAGATCCAGCCACGTTGGGGTGTTAGATCCAGCCACGTTGGGGTGTTAGATCCAGCCACGTTGGGGTGTTAGATCCAGCCACGTTGGGGTGTTAGATCCAGCCACGTTGGGGTGTTAGGTACAGCCACGTTGGGGTGTTAGGTCCAGCCACGTTGGGGTGTTAGATCCAGCCACGTTGGGGTGTTAGGTCCAGCCACGTTGGGGTGTTAGGTCCAGCCACGTTCGGGTGTTAGGTCCAGCCACGTTGGGGTGTTAGGTCCAGCCACGTTGGGGTGTTAGATCCAGCCACGTTGGGGTGTTAGATCCAGCCACGCTGGGGTGTTAGGTCCAGCCACGCTGTGGTGTTAGATCCAGCCACGCTGTGGTGTTAGATCCAGCCACGCTGTGGTGTTAGATCCAGCCACGTTGGGGTGTTAGATCCAGCCACGTTGGGGTGTTAGATCCAGCCACGTTGGGGTGTTAGATCCAGCCACGTTGGGGTGTTAGATCCAGCCACGTTGGGGTGTTAGATCCAGCCACGTTGGGGTGTTAGATCCAGCCACGCTGTGGTGTTAGATCCAGCCACGTTGGGGTGTTAGATCCAGCCACGTTGGGGTGTTAGGTCCAGCCACGTTGGGGTGTTAGGTCCAGCCACGTTGGGGTGTTAGGTCCAGCCACGTTGGGGTGTTAGATCCAGCCACGCTGTGGTGTTAGATCCAGCCACGTTGGGGTGTTAGATCCAGCCACGTTGGGGTGTTAGATCCAGCCACGTTGGGGTGTTAGATCCAGCCACGCTGTGGTGTTAGATCCAGCCACGTTGGGGTGTTAGATCCAGCCACGTTGGGGTGTTAGATCCAGCCACGTTGGGGTGTTAGATCCAGCCACGTTGGGGTGTTAGATCCAGCCACGCTGTGGTGTTAGATCCAGCCACGTTGGGGTGTTAGATCCAGCCACGTTGGGGTGTTAGATCCAGCCACGCTGTGGTGTTAGATCCAGCCACGTTGGGGCGTTAGATCCAGCCACGTTGGGGCGTTAGATCCAGCCACGTTGGGGTGTTAGATCCAGCCACGTTGGGGTGTTAGATCCAGCCACGTTGGGGTGTTAGATCCAGCCACGTTGGGGTGTTAGATCCAGCCACGTTGGGGTGTTAGATCCAGCCACGTTGGGGTGTTAGATCCAGCCACGTTGGGGTGTTAGATCCAGCCACGTTGGGGTGTTAGATACAGCCACGTTGTGGTGTTAGGTCCAGCCACGTTGGGGTGTTAGATCCAGCCACGCTGTGGTGTTAGATCCAGCCACGCTGTGGTGTTAGATCCAGCCACGTTGTGGTGTTAGATCCAGCCACGTTGGGGTTGTTAGATCCAGCCACGCTGTGGTGTTAGATCCAGCCACGTTGTGGTGTTAGATCCAGCCACGTTGTGGTGTTAGATCCAGCCACGTTGGGGTGTTAGATCCAGCCACGTTGGGGTGTTAGATCCAGCCACGTTGTGGTGTTAGATCCAGCCACGTTGGGGTGTTAGATCCAGCCACGTTGTGGTGTTAGATCCAGCCACGTTGGGGTGTTAGATCCAGCCACGTTGGGGTGTTAGGTCCAGCCACGTTGGGGTGTTAGATCCAGCCACGTTGGGGTGTTAGATCCAGCCACGTTGTGGTGTTAGATCCAGCCACGTTGTGGTGTTAGATCCAGCCACGCTGTGGTGTTAGATCCAGCCACGCTGTGGTGTTAGATCCAGCCACGCTGTGGTGTTAGATCCAGCCACGTTGGGGTTGTTAGATCCAGCCACGCTGTGGTGTTAGATCCAGCCACGCTGTGGTGTTAGATCCAGCCACGTTGGGGTGTTAGATCCAGCCACGTTGGGGTGTTAGATCCAGCCACGTTGGGGTGTTAGATCCAGCCACGTTGTGGTGTTAGATCCAGCCACGTTGGGGTGTTAGATCCAGCCACGTTGGGGTGTTAGGTCCAGCCACGTTGGGGTGTTAGGTCCAGCCACGCTGGGGTGTTAGGTCCAGCCACGTTGGGGTGTTAGATCCAGCCACGTTGGGGTGTTAGGTCCAGCCACGTTGGGGTGTTAGGTCCAGCCACGCTGGGGTGTTAGATCCAGCCACGTTGGGGTGTTAGATCCAGCCACGTTGGGTGTTAGATCCAGCCACGTTGGGGTGTTAGATCCAGCCACGTTGGGGTGTTAGATCCAGCCACGTTGGGGTGTTAGATCCAGCCACGTTGGGGTGTTAGATCCAGCCACGTTGGGGTGTTAGATCCAGCCACGTTGGGGTGTTAGATCCAGCCACGTTGGGGTGTTAGATCCAGCCACGTTGGGGTGTTAGATCCAGCCACGTTGGGGTGTTAGATCCAGCCACGTTGGGGTGTTAGATCCAGCCACGTTGGGGTGTTAGATCCAGCCACGTTGTGGTGTTAGATCCAGCCACGTTGGGGTGTTAGATCCAGCCACGTTGGGGTGTTAGATCCAGCCACGTTGGGGTGTTAGATCCAGCCACGTTGGGGTGTTAGATCCAGCCACGTTGGGGTGTTAGATCCAGCCACGTTGGGGTGTTAGATCCAGCCACGTTGGGGTGTTAGATCCAGCCACGTTGGGTGTTAGATCCAGCCACGTTGGGGTGTTAGATCCAGCCACGTTGGGGTGTTAGATCCAGCCACGTTGGGGTGTTAGATCCAGCCACGTTGTGGTGTTAGATCCAGCCACGTTGTGGTGTTAGATCCAGCCACGCTGGGGTGTTAGGTCCAGCCACGTTGGGGTGTTAGATCCAGCCACGTTGGGGTGTTAGATCCAGCCACGTTGGGGTGTTAGATCCAGCCACGTTGTGGTGTTAGATCCAGCCACGTTGTGGTGTTAGATCCAGCCACGTTGTGGTGTTAGATCCAGCCACGCTGGGGTGTTAGATCCAGCCACGTTGTGGTGTTAGATCCAGCCACGTTGTGGTGTTAGATCCAGCCACGCTGGGGTGTTAGGTCCAGCCACGTTGGGGTGTTAGATCCAGCCACGTTGGGGTGTTAGATCCAGCCACGTTGGGGTGTTAGATCCAGCCACGTTGGGGTGTTAGATCCAGCCACGTTGGGGTGTTAGATCCAGCCACGTTGGGGTGTTAGATCCAGCCACGTTGGGGTGTTAGATCCAGCCACGTTGGGGTGTTAGATCCAGCCACGCTGGGGTGTTAGGTCCAGCCACGTTGGGGTGTTAGATCCAGCCACGTTGGGGTGTTAGATCCAGCCACGTTGGGGTGTTAGATCCAGCCACGTTGTGGTGTTAGATCCAGCCACGTTGTGGTGTTAGATCCAGCCACGTTGTGGTGTTAGATCCAGCCACGCTGGGGTGTTAGATCCAGCCACGTTGTGGTGTTAGATCCAGCCACGTTGTGGTGTTAGATCCAGCCACGCTGGGGTGTTAGGTCCAGCCACGTTGGGGTGTTAGATCCAGCCACGTTGGGGTGTTAGATCCAGCCACGTTGGGGTGTTAGATCCAGCCACGTTGGGGTGTTAGATCCAGCCACGTTGGGGTGTTAGATCCAGCCACGTTGGGGTGTTAGATCCAGCCACGTTGGGGTGTTAGATCCAGCCACGTTGGGGTGTTAGATCCAGCCACGTTGGGGTGTTAGATCCAGCCACGTTGTGGTGTTAGATCCAGCCACGTTGGGGTGTTAGATCCAGCCACGTTGGGGTGTTAGATCCAGCCACGTTGGGGTGTTAGATCCAGCCACGTTGTGGTGTTAGATCCAGCCACGTTGTGGTGTTAGATCCAGCCACGCTGGGGTGTTAGGTCCAGCCACGTTGGGGTGTTAGATCCAGCCACGTTGGGGTGTTAGATCCAGCCACGTTGGGGTGTTAGATCCAGCCACGTTGTGGTGTTAGATCCAGCCACGTTGTGGTGTTAGATCCAGCCACGTTGGGGTGTTAGATCCAGCCACGTTGTGGTGTTAGATCCAGCCACGTTGGGGTGTTAGATCCAGCCACGTTGGGGTGTTAGATCCAGCCACGTTGTGGTGTTAGATCCTGCCACGTTGGGGTGTTAGATCCTGCCACGTTGGGGTGTTAGATCCAGCCACGCTGTGGTGTTAGATCCAGCCACGCTGTGGTGTTAGATCCAGCCACGCTGTGGTGTTAGATCCAGCCACGTTGGGGTTGTTAGATCCAGCCACGCTGTGGTGTTAGATCCAGCCACGTTGTGGTGTTAGATCCAGCCACGCTGTGGTGTTAGATCCAGCCACGTTGGGGTGTTAGATCCAGCCACGTTGGGGTGTTAGATCCAGCCACGTTGGGGTGTTAGATCCAGCCACGTTGGGGTGTTAGATCCAGCCACGTTGGGGTGTTAGATCCAGCCACGTTGTGGTGTTAGATCCAGCCACGTTGTGGTGTTAGATCCAGCCACGTTGGGGTGTTAGATCCAGCCACGTTGGGGTGTTAGATCCAGCCACGTTGTGGTGTTAGATCCAGCCACGTTGGGGTGTTAGATCCAGCCACGTTGGGGTGTTAGATCCAGCCACGTTGGGGTGTTAGATCCAGCCACGCTGGGGTGTTAGATCCAGCCACGCTGGGGTGTTAGATCCAGCCACGTTGGGGTGTTAGATCCAGCCACGTTGTGGTGTTAGATCCAGCCACGTTGTGGTGTTAGATCCAGCCACGTTGGGGTGTTAGATCCAGCCACGTTGGGGTGTTAGATCCAGCCACGTTGGGGTGTTAGATCCAGCCACGTTGTGGTGTTAGATCCAGCCACGTTGGGGTGTTAGATCCAGCCACGTTGGGGTGTTAGATCCAGCCACGTTGGGGTGTTAGATCCAGCCACGTTGGGGTGTTAGATCCAGCCACGTTGGGGTGTTAGATCCAGCCACGCTGTGGTGTTAGATCCAGCCACGTTGTGGTGTTAGATCCAGCCACGTTGGGGTGTTAGGTCCAGCCACGTTGGGGTGTTAGATCCAGCCACGCTGTGGTGTTAGATCCAGCCACGTTGGGGTGTTAGATCCAGCCACGCTGTGGTGTTAGATCCAGCCACGCTGGGGTGTTAGATCCAGCCACGTTGGGGTGTTAGGTCCAGCCACGTTGGGGTGTTAGATCCAGCCACGTTGGGGTGTTAGATCCAGCCACGTTGTGGTGTTAGATCCAGCCACGTTGGGGTGTTAGATCCAGCCACGTTGGGGTGTTAGATCCAGCCACGTTGGGGTGTTAGATCCAGCCACGTTGTGGTGTTAGATCCAGCCACGTTGGGGTGTTAGATCCAGCCACGTTGGGGTGTTAGATCCAGCCACGTTGGGGTGTTAGATCCAGCCACGTTGGGGTGTTAGATCCAGCCACGTTGGGGTGTTAGGTCCAGCCACGTTGGGGTGTTAGATCCAGCCACGTTGTGGTGTTAGATCCAGCCACGCTGTGGTGTTAGATCCAGCCACGTTGGGGTGTTAGATCCAGCCACGTTGGGGTGTTAGATCCAGCCACGTTGGGGTGTTAGATCCAGCCACGTTGGGGTGTTAGATCCAGCCACGTTGTGGTGTTAGATCCGGCCACGCTGTGGTGTTAGATCCGGCCACGTTGGGGTGTTAGATCCAGCCACGTTGGGGTGTTAGATCCGGCCACGTTGTGGTGTTAGATCCAGCCACGTTGGGGTGTTAGATCCAGCCACGTTGTGGTGTTAGATCCGGCCACGCTGTGGTGTTAGATCCAGCCACGTTGGGGTGTTAGATCCAGCCACGTTGGGGTGTTAGATCCAGCCACGTTGGGGTGTTAGATCCAGCCACGTTGTGGTGTTAGATCCAGCCACGTTGGGGTGTTAGATCCAGCCACGTTGGGGTGTTAGATCCAGCCACGTTGGGGTGTTAGATCCAGCCACGTTGGGGTGTTAGATCCAGCCACGTTGGGGTGTTAGATCCAGCCACGTTGTGGTGTTAGATCCAGCCACGTTGGGGTGTTAGATCCAGCCACGTTGTGGTGTTAGATCCAGCCACGTTGGGGTGTTAGATCCAGCCACGTTGGGGTGTTAGATCCAGCCACGTTGGGGTGTTAGATCCAGCCACGTTGGGGTGTTAGATCCAGCCACGTTGGGGTGTTAGGTCCAGCCACGCTGGGGTGTTAGATCCAGCCACGCTGGGGTGTTAGGTCCAGCCACGTTGGGGTGTTAGGTCCAGCCACGTTGGGGTGTTAGGTCCAGCCACGTTGGGGTGTTAGATCCAGCCACGCTGTGGTGTTAGATCCAGCCACGTTGGGGTGTTAGGTCCAGCCACGTTGGGGTGTTAGATCCAGCCACGTTGGGGTGTTAGATCCAGCCACGTTGGGGTGTTAGATCCAGCCACGTTGGGGTGTTAGATCCAGCCACGTTGTGGTGTTAGATCCAGCCACGTTGTGGTGTTAGATCCAGCCACGTTGGGGTGTTAGATCCAGCCACGTTGGGGTGTTAGATCCAGCCACGTTGGGGTGTTAGATCCAGCCACGTTGGGGTGTTAGATCCAGCCACGTTGGGGTGTTAGATCCAGCCACGTTGTGGTGTTAGATCCAGCCACGTTGTGGTGTTAGATCCAGCCACGTTGTGGTGTTAGATCCAGCCACGTTGGGGTGTTAGATCCAGCCACGTTGTGGTGTTAGATCCAGCCACGTTGTGGTGTTAGATCCAGCCACGTTGGGGTGTTAGATCCAGCCACGTTGGGGTGTTAGATCCAGCCACGTTGGGGTGTTAGATCCAGCCACGTTGGGGTGTTAGATCCAGCCACGTTGTGGTGTTAGATCCAGCCACGCTGGGGTGTTAGATCCAGCCACGTTGGGGTGTTAGGTCCAGCCACGTTGGGGTGTTAGATCCAGCCACGTTGGGGTGTTAGATCCAGCCACGCTGGGGTGTTAGATCCAGCCACGTTGGGGTGTTAGGTCCAGCCACGTTGTGGTGTTAGATCCAGCCACGTTGTGGTGTTAGATCCAGCCACGTTGGGGTGTTAGATCCAGCCACGTTGGGGTGTTAGATCCAGCCACGTTGGGGTGTTAGATCCAGCCACGTTGTGGTGTTAGATCCAGCCACGCTGGGGTGTTAGATCCAGCCACGTTGGGGTGTTAGATCCAGCCACGTTGGGGTGTTAGATCCAGCCACGTTGGGGTGTTAGATCCAGCCACGTTGTGGTGTTAGATCCAGCCACGTTGGGGTGTTAGATCCAGCCACGTTGGGGTGTTAGATCCAGCCACGTTGGGGTGTTAGATCCAGCCACGTTGTTTCAATAGAAAACAAGCGACTCCTTTTTGTTTTGACAACAGTTGCACCGTGATTGCTGTCTTCTCAGTCAGAAGGTGAAATCAATACTGATAAGAAGGCTTGGTGTACTTCGGCCAATTAGCGGCCACCCCTATCTCTGCAAGGCTGGGTGCAAGAGCCAGCCCCCCCCCCCCCCCCCGAATGTACAGCATTCCCTTTTCCCTGGTTTCTGTTAGAAGTTTTAAACTTGGGAGACGAAGCCACGATGCAAGAAAGTGTTTTATTTGCTGTGACAATAGAAACTGGGGAAACAAAGGATTGTAAAAACACTGATCTTAACTTCGCATGCCTGCATTCTTTCGGGTATTCATGAGTGTGTTTGCGTTCACCAGAGCGCACACCACTATGAAACCCAGAAACGTAAGTTGGTTTGCTATTGTTTCCACGACGGTGGAATTTGAGCCTCTCGGAACTCAGAACATACAGAATGATAGGAAACAAGGTACAGTGTTTTTTTTTTTTAGTTTGTCAAGAGTAGATTACAAATGTTGTCACAAGTAGGGCTATTCTGCACTGCCATTATTTAACACCCTCGGGGACACTGAGAAACATTCTCTCCAGTATTGTCGAGTTTCTTTCTAGTACAGACCTCCCGGCAAGTTCAACGGTCCCATTGGTTAAGCCTGCTAGTCGGCATTCCTCAGCTCTAATTGTGTTAGACTGGAGAGAGCAAATAGTGTTCTCTGTTATGCCCTAGTTGTCTTGCATGTCCTACTCTGGTTTTTAGAGGAACCTCTATGAGATTTCAGTCAAGTGGACGCTTTCACCGACAACAGAATTGTATCCCTTGGTCCTATCGACTATATTCAGAGTCTAATGTTGGTCCTATCGTCTATATTCAGAGCATAATGTTGGTCCTATCGTCTATATTCAGAGCATAATGTTGGTCCTATCGTCTATATTCAGAGCATAATGTTGGTCCTATCGACTATATTCAGAGCATAATGTTGGTCCTATCGTCTATATTCAGAGCCTAATGTTGGTCCTATCGACTATATTCAGAACCTAATGTTGGTCCTATCGACTATATTCAGAGCCTAATGTTGGTCCTATCGACTATATTCAGAACCTAATGTTGGTCCTATCGACTATATTCAGAGCATAATGTTGGTCCTATCGTCTATATTCAGAGCCTAATGTTGGTCCTATCGACTATATTCAGAGCCTAATGTTGGTCCTATCGTCTATATTCAGAGCCTAATGTTGGTCCTATCGACTATATTCAGAGCCTAATGTTGGTCCTATCGACTATATTCAGAACCTAATGTTGGTCCTATCGACTATATTCAGAGCCTAATGTTGGTCCTATCGACTATATTCAGAGTCTAATGTTGGTCCTATCGTCTATATTCAGAGCATAATGTTGATCCTATCGACTATATTCAGAGTCTAATGTTGGTCCTATCGTCTATATTCAGAGCCTAATGTTGGTCCTATCGTCTATATTCAGAGCCTAATGTTGATCCTATCGACTATATTCAGAGTCTAATGTTGGTCCTATCGACTATATTCAGAGCATAATGTTCACATCAGAAGCCAATATTGTTGGATAATAATTAATCTGTTGTAAATGTTGATCTCTGGTGCCAATTTGAGTTAGGTCTGACACTGAGATTGTGTTTCACATGCTAATGTAACAATGCATACTTCAAGTTTACTGAAGCCATTTACCATGAACGATATGATTTAAACCACTAACTTTGTCTAATGCCATGCAGAATGTAGTCACATAAATGGCATGCATACCAACCGAGCCTATAGGTGAACATATCAGTAACACACACATCAGGACCAAAAATTGTGTGATTTAATATCAGCATCAATATAGAGAGAGATTTCAAATTAGGCCTAATTTTAATCTGAAGTGGTGTACTGTATTACACAAGAATATATTGCACATTCAACTTGGCAACACCCTCAACATTCTTTCTGAGCTGTCATTTGGATGACCTCGTCTCTTAACATTTACCATTGATTGTTAAAGCTATAGGTTATCTACCCAGGGGGCGATTGCATGAAGTACTGCATTAGAATTGGCTAAAGCAAACACAGTTCCTATTTGCCTACACCTCAGCTGACAGGCAAAACATTTTGTGACTATATCAACAATGGAGTTTTTTTTTTAGTTTTTTTTACCTTTATTTAACCAGGCAAGTCAGTTAAGAACAAATTCTTATTTTCAATGACGGCCTGGGAACAGTGGGTTAACTGCCTGTTCAGGGGCAGAACGACAGATTTGTACCTTGTCAGCTCGGGGGTTTGAACTCGCAACCTTCCGGTTACTAGTCCAACGCTCTAACCACTAGGCTACCCTGCCGCCCCATAAAACAAACACCACAATGTATTGTTTTGAGTGGTATTTTCCCTTAAATATGCTGTACTTTTTTAGTATCAATTAATTGTAGCACCAGATCAGTTTGACAGCCACCAAGCCACTGCAGAACATTTCAATTTAGGCGTGTTTAAGAGAGACGTTGAGTAGGCAAACCAATAGCCTATCAGGGCTCTCTAACCCTGTTCCTGTAGAGCTACTGTCCTGTTGGTTTTCACTTTAATTGTTAAAACCTACAGGAGGGTAGCTCTACAGGAACAGGGTTGGAGTTAAAACCTACAGGACGGTATCTCTCCAGGAACAGGGTTGGAGTTAAAACCTATAGGACGGTATCTCTCCAGGAACCGGGTTGGAGATAAAACCTACAGGAGGGGATCTCTCCAGGACCAGGGTTGGAGATGCCTGGACTAAAGTCTTTCTACAGAACATCTGGGAGTAGTGCGAAGTTGACGCTGATCTTAGGTCAGTTTTGCAATTTTCACCACTAATGGTTAAGGTTAGGATTGGGGAAGCTGAAACTTCACCCAGGAGCGTCTGACATAGTCAGTGAAGGACGTGAGGAAAGGAAAGGGTGGATTTAAACGTGTGGTGATCTTCACGGAACGGCTCTCATTAAGAAAGATTCCAGACTGGACACCTGATTCCATCAGTCGAGTTCTTCCACTAGTTACAGTTCACTGATGAGATGATTAGCAAGTTTTGTGGACACCGACACCGGTTTCACTTGTAGGTGTCAGCCACAGGAGTTTGGTGTCGCCTTTAATTGGGGAGGAAGGTAACGTCTGGAGCGGAATAGGTGGAATGGTATCAAACACATGGTTTGATGCCATTCGCTCCGTTCCAGACATTATTATGAGCCGTTCTCTCCTCAACAGCCTCCAAATTGGTGTAACGTCAATTCAATAAAAACAAATCTATACACTATCGTTCAAAAGTTTGGGGTCACTTAGAAATGTCCTTGAAGGCCAGCCTCCCGGAGTAGCCTCTTCACTGTTGATGTTGAGACTGGTGTTTTGTGGGTACTATTTAATGAAGCTTCCAGATGAGGACTTGAGAGGCGTCTGTTTCTCAAACTAGACACACTAATGTACTTGTCCTCTCACTCACTTATGCACCGGTGCCTCCCACTCCTCTTTCTATTCTGGTTAGAGACAGTTTGAGCTGTTCTGTGAAGGAAGTAGGACACAGCATTGTGTGAGATCTTAAGTTTATTGGTAATTTCTCGCATGAAATGGCCTTCATTTCTCAGAACAAGATTAGACTGATGAGTTTCAGAAGAAAGTTCTTTGTTTCTGGACATTTTGAGCCTGTAATCAAACCCACAAATTCTGATGCTCCAGATACTCAACTAGTCTAAAGAAGGACAGTTTTATTGCTTCTTTAATCAGGACAACCGTTTTCAGCTGTGCTAACATAATTGCAAAAGGGTTTTCTAATGATCAATTAACCTTTTAAAATGATAAACTTGGATTAGCTAACACAACGTGCCATTGGAACACAGGAGTGATGGTTGCTGATAATGGGCCTCTGTACAGTTAAAGTCGAAAGTTAACATACACTTAGGTTGTAGTCATTAAAACTTGTTTTTCAACCACTCCACAAATGTCTTGTTAACAAACTATAGTTTTGGCAAGTTGGTTAGGACATCTACTTTGTGCAAATACTAATTGAGTGTATGTAAACTTCTGACCTACTGGGAATGCGATGAAAGAAATAAAAGCTGAAATCATTCTCTCTACTATTATTCTGACTTTTCACATTCTTAAAATAAAGTGGTGATCCTAACTGACCTAAAACAGGGAATTTTTACTAGGATTAAATGTCAGGAATTGTGAAAAACTGAGTTTAAATGTATTTGGCTAAGGGGTATGTAAACTTCCGACTTCAACTGTAGATATTTCATAAAAAATCTGCCTTTTCCAGCTACAATTGTTAATATTGTAAATTACTATGGCTACACTATTTTTGATCAATTTTATTTTAACAAAAAATGCTTTTCTTAAAAAAAAAAACAAGGACATTTCTATGTGACCCCAAACTTTTGAACATCAGTGTTTATTTAACCAGGAAAAGCCCATTGAGTCTTTTTTTTTTTTTTTTAAGGAAGAGAGAGTTGGCCAATAAGGCAGCAGCAATCAATACCACATTTAAAACATAACATTACCACCCAAAGAAGGGTGGGTTCTTGTCTCTTGCATTGTAATATAAATCAAGAGGAGATGTGCAGTATGGTAAACTTCACCAGGGTTGGGCTCCATTTCAATTCAGAAAGTACATTCCAATTCCACATTCCACATTCCACATTCCAATTCCACATTCCAATTCCACATTCCACATTTATCATTGAAAAGAATTGAAGAAAGTTTGGAATTGGAATGCACTTCTTGAATTGAAATGGTCATTGACCCCAACCCTGGGCTACAGTGTTTACCAGTCACTAATCATGTAGCATTGATAGGGCAAAGAGAAAGAAACTAAAGGGAGTAGGAGAAGAGAACATTTAACCTCCTGGCCGCAAATTGATATTCAGATTATAGGTACACGGCATACAGGATGTGAACGAGAACCACATACCGGAATTAGAAGACATTCTGAATAAAGATCACTTACAGATAGATAGATAGATAGATATGTTACCTCTACTGTGACCTTTTACATTCGTATTGTATACATCTCCACCATACCTCCCCTCTCCACACACAGACACCTTCTCAACCCCCTTGTGGTTGCAGAGAGCCATGGGAGAGAGGGAGGGAGAGAGGGAGGGAGGGAGGGAGGGAGGGAGGGAGGGAGGGAGGGAGGAAAACGGACACCTTTCACCCACATGTCCTGGTCTGTCTGTTCGTTGCCCCTTCATCTGGACACACACACACACACACACACAGTTGGACAGGGCAGGTGCCTCTGGTGGGGTGACTGTCATGTGCCCCTAGCCTTGCTCCCTGATAAAGAATGATTCCACTACCAGGTTTGCCTATCGCCTAGTAATTCTTCAACCTAAGAAAAGGTTGGAACAGCAGACCTTGGTCTCTTTTAATCAGTTGGAAGTGAGGGTTATCTTAATCTTGTTTTAGTTTTATAGTCTTTGCTCTACAGTGTGCTTTTATTTTTTTATATTTTTTCTTTGAAGGTTCTTTAAATATGATTTCAAAAACATTTTTTTTATTATAATTATTACTTCCCTGCATGTTTTCGTGGATTCCTATCAGATATGGTTTAAGGACAATTCCATATTAACGGAATTACGCTTCGACAAAAAAAAACATTTGATTTCAAAGTTTAACAAACCATACAAGTCTATGCACAAGGACTACTTTCAACAATTTTCACTGAAAAATTTACAAAAAACTAATTTAGTGGAAGAACTGTGCCGATGCAAACTTTGGTAACGGACTAATGGTCAAATCTCCCTTAGGTTTTTAATCAAATGTATTTGTTATAGCCCTTCTTAGATCAGCTGATATCTCAAAGTGCTGTACAGAAACCCAGCCTAAAACCCCAAACAGCAAGCAATGCAGGTGTGACTCTGTTTAAAAAATCTCCTCCCAATTAAGATTAAAAGATGTCTGCAGAAAGAATGGGTTGTCAGCTATGATATGGCACCTTGAGTTTTGAAGTACATTGTGTGAAATTGATTTACACTCAGTAATTGAATTACATCATGGGTCTCTGATTTGTACTTCACAGAAATGGATAAATATGGCTATGACTGTTATTCTCCACGTGTTCCGTAGGTTTGGACATCGCAGTGACGTAGAGTGCAGCGCAGTACTAGGGCTGGGAGATATGGCCATCATATCATATATGGTATTATTCACATTTATGACGGTATTTTATGTTTTTTGATTAATGAAAGTTCTACATTTTACTTTATGAGTAGTGTGTGACCCTAGGGTGGCAACAAACATATATATTCTAAATGATTTCAATGGGTCTTTCTCCCTTCTGATTGGTTTATACTGTTCAATTCAACTTCAACCTAAAATAATTTCCTGCAATTTCCATCAATTTCTGCATTTCCTGCACTCATTTCAGATCATTTGAGAATCAAAAATACTAGGCCTTATTTTTAACCAAATGGTGCAATTGCGGTTTAGATCAAAACATTTGGGTTAACTTTTGGAATCGTGGAAATATAATGTTTATTATAATTCTATAGTTGGAATATAAAATAATAGTGGGCAATTTGAGTAGTGTTTGACATAACAATGAATGAAAATGCCACGGAGGAGTTATTGTGACAGGCTAGGAACCAAAGTGACGTTCAGTGTTTCCTAGGGGACCCTATAGTCTTTGGCTACACTACATCTTCATTCATATAGCCAACATATTCATACTTCGCCTATTCCATCTTTGATTTAAAAGATACTGTTACACGAACAACATGCTGATTTAAGCCTCCTCCAGTACAGGCATCAGGCTGTATTAGCTAGCTCAATACTTTTATTAGCTGCGATTAGCATTAGGGGCTAACACGATTTAGCCTAACTGGCTAAGAAAATACAAACTGGCTGTTTGCAGATGTAAGAAACACAAACTAATATTGTAATTATAGAACGCTTGTTGATTGATATTAAGATCAAATTGGTGACAACATCGTTGTCATCAACGTTGTTACATCTGCTGCGTTGACCAAGCAGACTGAACGAAAGTGTCTCGTGGTCGAGCAACAACACATGCGCTCCTTGACTGACAGGGGGCGGGACTAGGTCTCTGTGGAAAGGGGCGTGGCGAGAGAAAGAGCGGAGAGGGATGACTCCAGTAGCGGAGTAAACTATAAAAATGGATGTTACACACAGCGCTACACAATTTTAACAAACCAAACATTAAAATAACGTTATAGAAGGTAAAGTAAAAACCCAAACCGGTCCGTGCATAAATACCGGTGTATATAGTAAAATATGGTATACCGCCCTGTGCAGTATTGTAGAGTTTTGTGCAGTACCGTAGAGTACAGTGCAATATTCAGCACTATACCCTCTACTGTGCTCTACTGACTGTACCGCGCTCTACTGACTGTACCGTGCTCTACTGACTGTACCGCGCTCTACTGACTGTACTATGCTATTCAAACTTGTGAAACATACACTCCCGGTCAAAAGTTTGGAAACACCTACTCATTCCAGGATTTGTCTTTATTTTTACTGTTTTCTACAGAAGACATCAAAAGTATGAAATAACACATATGGAATCATGTAGTAACCAAAAAAGTGTTAAACGAATCAAAATATATTTTATACTTTGAGATTATTAAAAGTAGCCACCCTTTTGCCTTGATGACAGCTTTGCAATCTCTCTGCATTGTCTCAACCAGCTTCATGAGGCAGACTTTGCCTCTTGTCAGGCAAAGCCTCTCCTAATTCCCAGCTATGACATTTTCCCTAATTACTTATAATATCAGAGCACTGCTAAATGAACACACTGCAGACAAGGAGATGAGTGAAAGTCTCTTAAAATGTCGATTTATATTTTATAGTAGCTATTAGTTTCTTTGGTAAATGTAAACTGTAGAAAGTAGCCTAGTTCTTGTCGCAGACGGGCCAGCTCTTCGAGGCAACATGTTCATGGAATAGTGTCGGGCAGGCTCTGGAATGGACATGTATAACTTTAGACCGTCCCCTCGCCCATACCCGGGCGCGAACCAGGGACCCTCTGCGCACATCAACAACAGTCACCCACGAAGCATCGTTACCCATCGCTCCACAAAAGCCGCGGCCCTTGCAGAGCAAAGGGGAACCACTACTTCAAGGTCTCAGAGCAAAGTGACTTCACCGATTGAAACGCTATTTAGCGCGCACCACCGCTAACTAAGCTAGCTGTTTCACATCCGTTACACAAACAAACAATAAAGTAGCGCACCGCCCAAGCTTGAATGTAGTGCAACGTGCTTCAGAACACACGATGACTAGAAAGACCAGCAAAGAGGCCTCGTTCTAGTATGCATCTCAATGAATCGTTCTCCCTAAACATTGAAGTGAGACTCGGGCCTGGAATTTCATGATTTTTGGGCCATTTGCCCTTTCCAAAGGTACCTAATCTGCCAGGGCATCAAGGCCATTAACGAAAATAGCCAATTAAATTGATTGGATAACTGAAAAACAGTAGTTCTTCTGTTAAGAAAAACATAAGTGTGTGTGTGTACAAAAATAATTAGCTTACATACCTATGGGTATTGGCTACAGCCTGTCTTGTCCAGACCGATGCTGACCTGAGGGAGGAGCTTGAAATGTTGCCAGCCTTTTTAATTACATACGGTGCATTCAGAAAGTATTCAGACCCTTTCACTTTTTCAACATTTTGTTATGTTACAGCCTTATTCTAAAATGGAATATCACCCACCTTGTAATCTGAGCAGAGGCAAGTCAACATTTTAAAATACACCAAATTACCAAAAGTATGTGGACACCAGATCGTCCAACATCTCATTCCAAAATCATGGACATTAATATGGAGTTGGTCCCCCGTTTGCTGCTATAACAGCCTCCACTCTTCTGTGAAGGCTTTCCACTAGATGTTGGAACATTGCTGCTATAACAGCCTCCACTCTTCTGGGAAGGTTTTCCACTAGATGTTGGAACATTGCTGCTATAACAGCCTCCACTCTTCTGGGAAGGTTTTCCACTAGATGTTGGAACATTGCTGCTATAACAGCCTCCACTCTTCTGGGAAGGCTTTCCACTAGATGTTGGAACATTGCTGCTATAACAGCCTCCACTCTTCTGGGAAGGCTTTCCACTAGATGTTGGAACATTGCTGCTATAACAGCCTCCACTCTTCTGGGAAGGCTTTCCACTAGATGTTGGAACATTGCTGCTATAACAGCCTCCACTCTTCTGGGAAGGCTTTCCACTAGATGTTGGAACATTGCTGTGGGGATTTGCTTCCATTCAGCCACAAGAGCATTAGTGAGGTCGGGTACTGATGTTGGGCGGTTAGGCCTGGCTCGCAGTCGGCGTTCCAATTCATCCCAAAGGTGTTCGATGGGGTTAAGGTCAGGGCTCTGTGCAGGCCAGTCACGTTCTTTCACACTTAAAGTTGCGCTGGACAGTTCTTGCTGGGCAGAAATTTGACAAACTGACTTGTTGGAAAGGTGGCATCCTATGATGGTGCTACATTGAAAGCGCGCTGTGTGCGGCTGGTTGGGTTGTGTATCGGAGGACGCATGACTTTCAACCTTCGTCTCTCCCAAGCCCGTACGGGAGTTGTAGCGATGAGACAAGATAGTAGCTACTACAACAATTGGATACCATGAAATTGGGGAGAAAAAAAAAGGGGTTAAAATAAAATAAAATAATACTACTTTTGTAGATTCACAGGCTAGTGCTTTTGCTGTTCCTTACACCTGTTTGGCTCACGATTCGATAAGGAGGCGCATGGTTGCATTTCCGATGTCGGTCTTCACTTGTGGAGTACTTTGGAGCTGCGATACCCGTGAGAATGACCTGATCACGTGACCGGCATTGGCTAATAAGAATTGAGATATCTGAGCAAGCCACGTGAGCTGGGAGAAGGGAATTATAATCATTATACTCAGCCCAAGGGCACAACAGACACTTTGGTTGCAGAAGGGCATGGAATTCTGTTTTAGGGGGCATTAAGAATACTATTGTTGTCTGAATACAAGCTTGTTTTCCAACTGCATGAACGAGGCGGCAGCGTAGTGGTTAGAGCGTAGAGGTGGCAGCGTAGTGGTTAGAGCGTAGAGGTGGCAGGGTAGTGGTTTGTGCGTAGAGGTGGCAGCGTAGCCTAGTGGTTAGAGTGGAGGGGCGGCAGCGTAACCTAGTGGTTAGAGCGTAGAGGTGGCAGCGTAGCCTAGTGGTTAGAGCGTAGAGGTGGCAGCGTAGCCTAGTGGTTAGAGCGTAGAGGTGGCAGCGTAGCCTAGTGGTTAGAGCGTAGAGGTGGCAGCGTAGCCTAGTGGTTAGAGCGTAGAGGTGGCAGCGTAGCCTAGTGGTTAGAGCGTAGAGGTGGCAGCGTAGCCTAGTGGTTAGAGCGTAGAGGTGGCAGCGTAGCCTAGTGGTTAGAGCGTAGAGGTGGCAGCGTAGCCTAGTGGTTAGAGTGGAGGGGCGGCAGCGTAGCCTAGTGGTTAGAGCGTAGAGGTGGCAGCGTAGCCTAGTGGTGGCAGCGTAGCCTAGTGGTTAGAGTGGAGGGGCGGCAGGGTAGTGGTTAGAGCGTAGAGGTGGCAGCTTAGCCTAGTGGTTAGAGTGGAGGGGCGGCAGGGTAGTGGTTTGTGCGTAGAGGTGGCAGCGTAGCCTAGTGGTTAGAGTGGAGGGGCGGCAGGGTAGTGGTTAGAGCATAGAGGTGGCAGCGTAGCCTAGTGGTTAGAGTGGAGGGGCGGCAGGGTAGTGGTTAGAGCGTAGAGGTGGCAGCGTAGCCTAGTGGTTAGAGTGGAGGGGCGGCAGGGTAGTGGTTAGAGCGTAGAGGTGGCAGCGTAGCCGTGGCAGCGTAGCCTAGTGGTTAGAGTGGAGGGGCGGCAGCGCAGCCTAGTGGTTAGAGCGTAGAGGCGGCAGCGTAGCCTAGTGGTTAGAGCGTTGGACAAGTAACCGAAAGGTTGCTGGATCGAATCCCAGAGCTGACAAGGTAAAAATCTGTCTTTCTGCAGTTAGGCAGTTAACCCACTGTTCCCCGGTAGACCGTCATTGTAAATAAGAATTTGTTCTTAACTGATGTGCCTATTTAAATAAAGGTTACATTAAATACAATTTGAAAAAATGTAATTGAACAATTAAATGCATGCATGCTTTGTACTTTTCTGATGACAGGGAAACGACAGTGAAATGACAGGCAAACGACACACTTCAATGCTAACTTATTTCTTGCTTTGCCTTGACAGCCTTCCCCTGGTTTGGGATGGACATCGGCGGTACTCTGGTGAAGCTGGTCTACTTCGAGCCTAAGGACATCACGGCGGAGGAGGAACAGGAAGAGGTGGAAAACCTGAAGAGCATCCGCCGCTACTTGACCTCCAACACGGCGTACGGGAAGACGGGCGTCCGAGACGTTCACCTGGAACTGAAGAACCTGACCATGTGCGGCCGGACGGGCAACCTGCACTTCATCCGCTTCCCCACGCAGGCCATGCACCGCTTCATCCAGATGGGCAGCGACAAGAACTTCTCCAGCCTCCACACCACGCTCTGCGCCACGGGCGGAGGGGCCTACAAGTTCGAGAACGACTTCAGAACGGTGAGTGAGAGAATTAGACAACGGGTGACCTGACAACCTTGCAGCCTCATTTCTACCAGCATGTCACATGAGTAACGAAGAAAAAAAACTCTAGACAACCTTTACTCCACACAGAGACGCATACGAAGCTCTCCCTCGCCCTCCATTTGGCAAATTTGACCATAAGAGTCTGTAATACTTACTTGTTTCAAGCAGACCACCATAGTCCCTGTGCCCAAGAAAGCGAAGGTAACCTGCCTAAATGACTAACTGTAGCCATGAAGTGCTTTGAAAGGCTGGTCATGGCTCACATCAACACCATTATCCCAGAAACCCTAGACCCACTCCAATTTGAATACTGCCCAAACAGATCCACAGATGACGCAATCTCAAGTACACTACACACTGCCCTTTCCCACCTGGACAAAAGGAACACCTATGTGAGAATGCTGTTCATTGACTACAGCTCAGCATTCAACACCATAGTGCCCTCAAAGCCCATCACGAAGCTAAGGACCCTGGGACTAAACGCCTCCCTCTGCAACTGGGTCCTGCACTCCCTGACGGGCCACCCCCAGGTGGTAAGGGTAGGCAACACATCTATCATGCTAATCTTCAACACTGGGGCCCCTCAGGGGTGCATGCTTAGTCCCCTCCTGTACTCCCTGTTCACCCACGACTGAGTGGCCAAACACGACTCCAACACCATTATTAAGTTTGCTGACCACACAACGGTGGTAGGCCTTATCACCGAAAACAATGAGACCCTATAGGGAGGAGATCAGAGACTGCCAGGACAACAACCTCTCCCTCAACGTGATCAAGACAAAGGAGATGATTGTGGACTACAGGAAAAGGAGGGCTGAACACGCCCCCATTCTCATCGATGGGGCTGCAGTGTGGCGAGTCAAGAGCTTCAAGTTCCTTGGTGTCCACATCCCGAACAAGCTATCATGGTCCACTAACATACTATCATGGTCCAAACACACCAAGACAGTCGTGAAGAGGGCACGACAAAAACGTTTCCCCCTCAGGAGACTGAAAAGATTTGGCATGGGTCCTCAGATCCTCAAAACGTTCTACAGCTGCACCATCGAGAGCGTCCTGACCGGTTGCATCACCGCCTGACATGGCAACTGCTCTGCACCTGACCGTAAGGCCTACAGAGGGTAATGTGTCACTGGGGCCAAGCCTCCTGACATCAGGACCTATATACTAGCCGGTGTCAGAGGAAGGCCCAAAAGTTGTCCAAGACTCCAGTCACCTAAGCCATAGACTGTTCTCTCTGTTCCGCATGGCAAGCAGTACCAGAGTGCCAAGTCTAGGTCCAAAAGGCTCCTGAACAGCTTCTACCCCCCCAAGCATTAAGACTGCTGAACAATTAATAAAATGGCCACCCAGACTATTTGCATTGAACCCCCCCCCCCCCCCCCCCTTTGTTTTCACACTGCTGCTACTCGCTGGTTATTATCTATGCATGGTCACTTTACCCCTACCTACATGTACAAATTACTTTGACTAACCTGTACCCCTGCACATTGACTCGGTACCGGTACCCCCTGTATATAACCTCCACATTGACTCGGTACCGGTACCCCCTGTATATAGCCTCCACATTGACTCTGTACCGGTACCCCCTGTATATAACCTCCACATTGACTCGGTACCGGTACCCCCTGTATATAGTCTCATTGTTGCAATTCATTTTTTTGTTGTTGTTTATTCAGTAAATATTTTCTTAACTCTATTTTCTTTAAACTGCATTGTTGGTTAAGGGCTTGTAAGTCGGCATTTCACGGTAAGGTCTACTACACCTGTTGGTTAAGGGCTTGTAAGTCAGCATTTCACGGTAAGGTCTACTACACCTGTTGGTTAAGGGCTTGTAAGTCGGCATTTCACGGTAAGGTCTACTACACCTGTTGGTTAAGGGCTTGTAAGTCGGCATTTCACGGTAAGGTCTACTACACCTGTTGGTTAAAGGGCTTGTAAGTCGGCATTTCACGGTAAGGTCTACTACACCTGTTGGTTAAGGGCTTGTAAGTCGGCATTTCACGGTAAGGTCTACTACACCTGTTGGTTAAGGGCTTGTAAGTCGGCATTTCACGGTAAGGTCTACTACACCTGTTGGTTAAGGGCTTGTAAGTCGGCATTTCACGGTAAGGTCTACTACACCTGTTGGTTAAGGGCTTGTAAGTCGGCATTTCACGGTAAGGTCTACTACACCTGTTGGTTAAGGGCTTGTAAGTCGGCATTTCACGGTAAGGTCTACTACACCTGTTGGTTAAGGGCTTGTAAGTCGGCATTTCACGGTAAGGTCTACTACACCTGTTGGTTAAGGGCTTGTAAGTCGGCATTTCACGGTAAGGTCTACTACACCTGTTGGTTAAGGGCTTGTAAGTCGGCATTTCACGGTAAGGTCTACTACACCTGTTGGTTAAGGGCTTGTAAGTCGGCATTTCACGGTAAGGTCTACTACACCTGTTGGTTAAGGGCTTGTAAGTCGGCATTTCACGGTAAGGTCTACTACACCTGTTGGTTAAGGGCTTGTAAGTCGGCATTTCACGGTAAGGTCTACTACACCTGTTGGTTAAGGGCTTGTAAGTCGGCATTTCACGGTAAGGTCTACTACACCTGTTGGTTAAGGGCTTGTAAGTCGGCATTTCACGGTAAGGTCTACTACACCTGTTGTATTCGGCGCATGTGACTAATAGAGTTTGATTTGATTCCAGTCAAGGAAGGGTGTTCTGTGTTTGATAAGACATAGTTTTTAAAAATGTTGTCTGGACTTGAGGCCGATGCTTTACTGTACCAGTGCTGCGAAGACGAGCTGTGCTGTCAGGCACTTGGTTGTGGTGCTGACCGGCTGGGCTTCTATGTTGTCTGGCCGCAGACCTGATTTGTTTACGTAGTCAGGGTTGAGGGAGCAGGTGACTGAGGTTTTGCATCATCCTTTAATTTTCCTCACGCCTCTCTCTCTCTCTCCTCCCTCCTCTACAGATGGCTGATTTAGAGCTGTTGAAGCTGGATGAGCTTGACTGTCTGATTCACGGCCTGCTCTATGTGGACTCCGTGAGGTTCAACGGCCACCCCGAGTGCTTCTACTTTGAGAACCCGTCAGACACCCAGAACAGCGTGAAGGCACCATGCAGTCTGGCCGACCCGTTCCCTATGCTGCTGGTCAACATTGGATCTGGGGTTAGCATCCTGGCTGTGTACTCCAAAGACGACTACAAACGGGTCACCGGTACCAGGTACAGGGCACAGGGATGAACTTTAAGTTTTAAATTTTTTAAAGCCTTGCAAGGTCTGTATTTTTATGATTTCTGGTAGTGTTTAAAATCTGAAAGGTTTCAGGACAGTGCTGTTCACCAGTGCCAATTCAAATCCATTTGTTGTATTGGTTTTACATACAGTATCTACATTCTTTGACGACAGTCCGAAGTCTTTTTACTGATTATCAATGGACTGGGTTTTCCCAGTTGTGAGATGTTTTCTAGCATGTGGGGGAGTCATTGAACAGAAAGGAACTGTAAATCTTCCAAAAGCCTTTTTATTATTTTTAGTTTAGTTTTGTAAAAAAAAAGAGAGGAGAACACATACATAATGTATACATAATGTTTATTTTTTATTTCTTTATTTAACTAGGCAAGTCAGTTAAGAACAAATTCTTATTTTCAATGACGGCCAACTGCCTGTTTGGGGGAAGAAGGACAGATTTGTACCTTGTCAGCTCGGGGGTTTGAACTTGCAACCTTCCGGTTACTAGTCCAACGCTCTAACCACTAGGCTACCCTGCCGCCCCGAATGTCAACAGAGAAAAACAACAATTTACAACTCTCTTCTTTTACTACGAAGATCATTTGTTTTGGTTCTGGTTCTGGTTCTGTCCATATGTAGGTTGTTTTAGGTTGTTTTTGGTTGTTTTTGTTTGCAGGTTCAGGAATGGCTGAAGAATTGAAACATTTACCTGGAGCTAACTCTGCAAATAGCACTGCTGGGTGATTTAAAAAAAAAACATAGTCAATCAATCAATAATAGATACTGTCTGCCTGCTCATTGTACAGGGACAGTCTATATTTACCATGTTCCCTGTTACAGTAGATACAGTCTGTCTGCTCGTTGCATAGGGACAGTCTATATTTACCATGTTCCCTAGACAGTAGATACAGTCTGTCTGCTCGTTGCATAGGGACAGTCTATATTTACCATGTTCCCTAGACAGTAGATACAGTCTGTCTGCTCGTTGTTCAGGGACAGTCTATATTTACCATGTTCCCTGTTACAGTAGATACAGTCTGTCTGCTCGTTGTTCAGGGACAGTCTATATTTACCATGTTCCCTGTTACAGTAGATACAGTCTGTCTGCTCGTTGTTCAGGGACAGTCTGGTTAAGTCAGGGTTAGGTTGGGTAAAGGATAACTTGGCTGTGGTTAAGTCAGGGTTAAGTGACCGGTCCTTGGCCTTGTGACAGTTCCTGAGGGCTTTGGGTCAGCTTACAGTTCCACTGTGACCTGTTCTGTCTACCTCCACAAGCACCCCCGGTCTCAGGCTGAGGGGGGACAACCCGGTCTCAGGCTGAGGGGGGACTCCTTTTTAGGCCACTTGTATGTTCATTCAGAACCACTTTCCATGACCCTGGCACGAGGGATGAAGCCGTAACTTGAAGCATGCATGCGTGTAACTACAAAGTTTCACACATTTACGATTTGATGTCATTGCCCATTTGATGTGTTCCTGTGCCTGATGCCTTCTCTGTGTCCTCCTCTCAGTCTTGGTGGGGGTACGTTCCTGGGCCTGATCCCTTCCTCTGTGTCCTCCTCTCAGTCTTGGTGGGGGTACGTTCCTGGGCCTGATCCCTCCTCTCTGTGTCCTCCTCTCAGTCTTGGTGGGGGTACGTTCCTGGGCCTGTGCTGCCTGCTGACTGGGTGTCAGACATTTGAAGAGGCTCTGGATATGGCTAGCAGAGGCGACAGCAGCAATGTGGACAAGCTGGTGAGGGATATCTACGGAGGAGACTATGAGCGTTTTAGCCTCCAAGGATCTGCTGTGGCCTCCAGGTGAGCAAAGGACCACTCAGTACTGGAATTATACTGGATATACCATGATAACTATACTGGATATACCATGATAACTATACTGGATATACCATGATAACTATACTGGATATACCATATATATGTATATGTATATGTGTATATGTGTATATATGTATATATGTATATCTACCATGATAATATATACACTGAACAAAAATATATAAATGCAACAATTTAAAATATTGAAGGAAATCCTTTAAATGCCAAGAGTGTTTTTGGAGCTGTCATCAAGGCAAAGGGTGGCTACTTTTGAAGAATCTCAAATATTAACTTATTTTGATCTGTATAACACTTTTTTTGTTTTGTTTTTTTGGTTACTACATGATTCCATATGTGTTATTTCATAGTTTCAATGTCTTTACTACCATTTTACAATGTAGAAAATAGTCAAAAGAAAGACAAACCCTGAAATGAGTAGGTGTGTCAACGTTCGACTGGTACTGTAAGCATGTACAGTTGAAGTCGGAAGTCTACATACACTTAGGTTGGAGTCATTCAAACTCGTTTTTCAACCACTCCACAAATGTCTTGTGAACAAACTATAGTTTTGGCAAGTCGGTTAGGACATCTACTTTGTGCATGACGCAAGGTATTAACCCAACAATTGTTTACACAATTCCAGTGGGTCAGAAGTTTACATACACTAAGTTGACTGTGCCTTTAAACAGCTTGGAAAATTCCAGAAAATGATGTCAAGGCTTTAGAAGCCTCTGATAAGCTAATTGACATCATTTGAGTCAATTGGAGGTGTACCTGTGGATGTATTTCAAGGCCTACCTTCAAACTCCGTGCCTCTTTGCTTGACATCATGGGAAAATCAAAATAAATCAGCCAAGACCAGAGAAAATAAATTGTAGACCTCCACAAGTCTGGTTCATCCTTGGGAGCACTTTCAAAATGCCTGAAGGTACCACGTTCATCTGTACAAACAATAGTACGCAAGTATAAACACCATGGGACTATGCAGCTGTCATATCGCTCAGGAAGGAGACGCTTTCTGTCTCCTAGAGATGAACGTACTTTGGTGCAAGAAGTGCAAATCAATCCGAGAACAACAGAAAATGACCTTGTGAAGATGCTGGAGGAAACAGGTACAAAAGTATCTATATCCACAGTAAAACGAGTCCTATATCGGCATAACCTGAAAGGCCGCTCAGCAAGGAAGAAGCCACTGCTCCAAAACCGCCATAAAAAAGCCAGACTACGGTTTGCAACTGCACATGGGGACAAATATCGTACTTTTTGGAGAAATGCCCTCTGGTCTGATGAAACAAAATAGAACTGTTTGGCCATAATGACCATCGTTATGTTTGGAGGAAAAAGGGGAAGGCTTGCAAGCCGAAGAACACCATCTCAACCGTGAAGCACGGGGGTGGCAATATCATGTTGTGGGGGTGCTTTGCTGCAGTAGGGACTAGTGCACTTCACTTGTGGAAGGCTACCCGAAATGTTTGACCCAAGTTAAACAATATAAAAGGCAATGCTACCGAATACTAATTGAGTGTATGTAAATGTCTGACCCACTGGGAATGTGATGAAAGAAATAAAAGCTGAAATAAATCATTCTCTCTACTATTATTCTGACATTTCACATTCTTAAAATAAAGTGGTGATCCTAAGACAGTTAATATTTACTAGGATTAAATATTAGGAGTTGTGAAAAACTGAGTTTAAATATATTTGGCCAAGGTGTATGTAAACTTCCAACTTCAACTATGTATGTATGTATGTATGTATGTATGTAATGTAATGTAACGTAACCATAAATGTAATTGTTATGTTAGTTACTGAACTGTAGAAGCACATAGATATAAGCTATTGCCACACAGTACAAGGTGCAATGTAGGTTAAGTAACTGTCTTTTGTCCCAGAAGGGATCTATATCACTGGCCTTGTTTTATGATGTTCAATTCTCTATTAATTCTAAACAAAACTCGTAATGGTATCGTTTTTAAATTTTAAAGAAGAATTTGTTCATTCCTAATAGAAGTTCTCGTGATTTCTTATGTTATGCTGTTTGTTATTTTAACACAGCTTTGGCCACATGATGAGTAAACAGAAACGAGACTCCATCAGCAAAGAGGACCTGGCCCGGGCTATGCTGGTCACCATCACCAATAACATCGGTTCCATCGCACGCATGTGTGCCGTCAACGAGGTCATCGCACAAACATTCTCCCTGCAGTTTGCGTTTTATATTAATATTCAGTCACTTACTTCATGTTTTCAGGAGAAGTAGTTGTCTAAAGGGCTTATTTGCATTTACACTTTTCTTACATCCGAGTCATTTTAGTCAGTTATCCAGAGTGACTTAAGATGAATACACTAAGGTAGTGTAACCGGTGTGAAATGGCTAGCTAGTTAGCGGTGGTGCGCTAGTAGCGTTTCAATCGATGACGTCACTCACTCCGAGACCTTGGAAGTAGTTGTTTCTGTAAGAGCTGCGGGTTTTGTGGAGCGATAGATAACGATGCTTCGTGGGAGGCAGTTGATGACGTGTTCAGGTGGTCCCTGGTTCGAGCCCAGGTTTGGGGGGGGGGGCAAGGAGAGGAACGGAAAGCAATACTGTTACAGTAGCTAGGTGAGACAACCACATTTCAGTCTTTTTTTTGGCTGGTTTTCTGTATGCTTTCAGCTTCTTTAGTGTTTCCATGGTGATCAAGCAGCATTGTACAGGGCTTTGAAAGCGCACCGAACTTCAGCTCCGCCACCACCATCTGGCCCGTAGACCTTTTTCCAAAAGCGTGAACTACGGTATAGAATTACTCTATTGCCGAGCAACAATGTTTTAGTGTCCGTGATCTCTCTCTTATAGTGATAGCTCTGACAAGAGGCCAAGAGGCCCGACACATAAGCTTGAATAAAATAAGTGATACTTAGCAAAGAGTCGTGTGTAGGTTTCTCTTTTATTTGACGTTCCCACACACCTGCTACAAGATCACTCCGATGTGGGGCTGCTTTAAAAATCAATTAAAAATAAAAGTGTCAGTGATCGTACAGACAGGACAGATACTGTACCAGCTGACTTCCTTCTCTGCTCTGGCCTTGTACCGTTGATAACAGGGGAAGTACAGCAGACTCCTGTCTTTTAGCTCCACTTTGTGGTAATCATGAGTACTTATTTGTATCCCCATTGGTTGTTGGTATTTTATTAGGATCCCCATTGGCTGTTGGTGTTTTATTAGGATCCCCATTGGCTGTTGGTATGTTATTAGGATCCCCATTGGCTGTTGGTATTTTATTAGGATCTCCATTGGCTGTTGGTATTTTATTAGGATCCCCATTGGCTGTTGGTATTTTATTAGGATCCCCATTGGCTGTTGGTATTTTATTAGGATCCCCATTGGCTGTTGGTATTTTATTAGGATCCCCATTGGCTGTTGCAAAAGCAGCAGCTACTCTTCCTGGGGTCCACATGAAACATGACATGATACAGAACATTAATAGACAAGAACAGCTCAAGGACAGAACTACATAAATACATTTAAAAAAAACAGTGTTTCTGGAGTTCTGTTATGAACTGTATATTGATCTTCTCTGCATGTTTTGGATACATTCTATTTTTTTAACATTTAAATTGATGCCAGTACTATGACATTTTTCACTTTCAGAAAATCGAGAGAGTTGTGTTTGTTGGGAATTTCTTACGGATCAACACCGTGTCTACTAAGCTGCTGGCCTACGCCATGGACTTCTGGTCCAAGGGACAACTGAAGGCCCTGTTCCTAGAGCACGAGGTACAACGCTCGATTTGAGTTGGAAGCTTTAGAGTCTGTCAGACTGAATGTAAACAAAGTTGTCAACTCTACCCCCCCAAAGCTCCCAGAGTTCATAATCGTAATTTGAGTATTAGTAATAATACTATATTTACCACGTTGTATGTTTTCTGTAGGGATATTTTGGCGCGGTTGGGGCATTCCTGGAGCTGCTAAAGTCGTCTGAGGAGCCATGATGATATGCCAATGTCACCCCTCAAGAAGCTGCCGAGAAGCCGCCACAGGAAACTGGAAAAAGCCATTTTAATAATTTAACTCTAAATATCTTTGAACTATTTGTCTCTAAAATCCCCTCAAATAGAGGTTTTATTAATAAAGCTAATGTAATGTCTCACGTCATGAACCCTGTGTGGCAGGTAAGCGCTAAGGGTCACAGAGACTGTGTTAGTTTCTTGGTACTTACTGTGTGTAAATATCTATTCTCGTAGTTCTAGAGTGCACTAAAGCCAAAACCTGCTGAGTCTCCAGTCTTCGGTATGGAGGAAAGGGAGTTTCTCTCAACATATGAATATTGCCTTGTCTGCTGCTGTTCTGTCCATCTTTGTGAAAAAGGCCAATGGGGGGAGGGGGGGGGGGGGGGGGGGGGTTGGTGGTGTAGTTCTATTTGTATCAAATGAAGGGACCAAAGAGGCTGATTCATCATAATTGACTGGCCCTTTTTAATTCAGCATGTCACAACGAGGGTCCACTCTCCTGTTGCTTGTGGCACATTCATCATAGCTTTATTAACGCATCATGGGTAACATATGGGGTGTTATAAACCCTTGGTTCACCAGCCTCCTCAAACTCTCTAGTCTCTTTTTAGTGATGAAGTTGTGTTGGTACGTCTGTCAGGTTAAGATATATGTTATGAATCTAGATACTTTGGTTATTTTGAGATGCTGCACTACGAGTCCAGTACAAGTATCCACTTCTGTTCGTTTCACACTTGCCTATCTCACTAATAAAGTGTGCCCTATCTTCTCCAAACCCCGGACCATGATGACACCCCTCTACAGCCAGTGGTGATGTCTAGTGTTTTGAATTGCCTAGTAAGGACTGTTTTGTGGTGTTTTGTCTAACGTAGTTGTAAGAAAGGTACATAACTACTGGCAGCAGTTTGTCTACATAGTGATTTTTTTTAAAGTATTTTATGTCGGTGTGGGAGTTCCTCACCCAGTGCGACGGGTTCATTTACCTGCAGTTTGGACAGGACATCTCTATTTTGGCACCCAAAGCAATTCCCATAGCTGCTATCAATTTTCTTGTTTTATACATCAGTTAAAGCTATTCAATGTGAATGTGCTTGTCGCTAGAATATTGAAGGACCACCACACTAGACATGATTTACCTGTTGGCTTAGGTATTTCAAACGGCAGCAATAACTGGGCAGCAAGTAGTCAAAGAAGCATCCCATTTATTGCGTCCATCATAATGGCCTCCGCACCTCCTCTGTTAGAATCCAATGTCTCAACCTTTGCTATTATGACATCACAGAATGTTCTGTTCTTTTTTTTTTTTTTTTGCCTTCCTCCTCTCCCTGTTGGTTAATGACCTCCGCCTATCAGGTGGCACCGTTGTCAAACTGGGTAGCAGTTTACTTACTGGCTACTCTGTGCCACCCACTTCGCACCTCAAACTTGTTTTGTTGCCTTTTTAGTTTTTAGTAGAACTATGATTCCGTGCCCTACGGTCTCTTTTTGTTTTCTTCTTCATGTAAAGTGTTTATGATTCAGTGTTGTTTTGTGAAGGCTTCAGTTAGGCCTATGTGAAGTCAGTCTCACTGCAACATGGGGTTTAGTCGGGTTAGTAGATGGTATCATTCAACTCCATGGGATTCTGACTTGATTTCATAAAGATCTTTTTGTGAGGGGGGGGGGTGATTTTTCAAATGTTCATGTTGTGGTTTTCTGTATTGTTTGTAGCTTTTGGCTCAGTTATTACAAGCATCCCCTGTTCATATTTGCATGCATGCTCTTGTGAAAGTGACAATAGGCCTTGGTACTAGTCTGGATCAATGGTTAAATTTGGGATTACCATTTCAATATTTATGAGATTTGTATATTATATTTACCCCCAATAGCAGGTCCCAATTTACATGATATTTATTGAAGTGTAATAACTACTGATATGTTGAAACACCTCAAGCGTCAGTAACTGACGTCCTGTAAAGATGCGTCAGTAACTGACGTCCTGTAAAGATGCGTCAGTAACTGACGTCCTGTAAAGATGCGTCAGTAACTGACGTCCTGTAAAGATGCGTCAGTAACTGACGTCCTGTAAAGATGCGTCAGTAACTGACGTCCTGTAAAGATGCGTCAGTAACTGACGTCCTGTAAAGATGCGTCAGTAACTGACGTCCTGTAAAGATGCGTCAGTAACTGACGTCCTGTAAAGATGCGTCAGTAACTGACGTCCTGTAAAGATGCGTCAGTAACTGACGTCCTGTAAAGATGCGTCAGTAACTGACGTCCTGTAAAGATGCGTCAGTAACTGACGTCCTGTAAAGATGCGTCAGTAACTGACGTCCTGTAAAGATGCGACAGTAACTGACGTCCTGTAAAGATGCGTCAGTAACTGACGTCCTGTAAAGATGCGTCAGTAACTGACGTCCTGTAAAGATGCGTCAGTAACTGACGTCCTGTAAAGATGCGTCAGTAACTGACGTCCTGCAAAGATGCGTCAGTAACTGACGTCCTGCAAAGATGCGTCAGTAACTGACGTCCTGTAAAGATGCGTCAGTAACTGACGTCCTGTAAAGATGCGTCAGTAAATGACGTCCTGTAAAGATGCGTCAGTAACTGACGTCCTGTAAAGATGCGTCAGTAACTGACGTCCTGTAAAGATGCGTCAGTAACTGACGTCCTGTAAAGATGCGTCAGTAACTGACGTCCTGTAAAGATGCGTCAGTAACTGACGTCCTGTAAAGATGCGTCAGTAACTGACGTCCTGTAAAGATGCGTCAGTAACTGACGTCCTGTAAAGATGCGACAGTAACTGACGTCCTGTAAAGATGCGTCAGTAACTGACGTCCTGTAAAGATGCGTCAGTAACTGACGTCCTGTAAAGATGCGTCAGTAACTGACGTCCTGTAAAGATGCGTCAGTAACTGACGTCCTGTAAAGATGCGTCAGTAACTGACGTCCTGTAAAGATGCGTCAGTAACTGACGTCCTTGTGCTGTGAGGTAACATTACGTAAAGACGTTTCTCTGTACTTACAAACCTCACATTTCCTGCCAAGTTAAATTGAGTGAAGTTAAAATAAAGTTGTTGTTTTGTTTTCTTTTTTTTGCATCAATGTATTAGACACTCCCGAAGACGACCTTACAAGTCTGGTATTGAAGCATTGTGAATACATGCCTGCCGTTCAAGTCAGTTTTCAGTATGTTAGCCTGGCTCAATGTGAAGCTCGTCTTCCTCTAGTGTTTACATAGTGTACGCATCTCGTGAATTGGAGCCATCAAAATCTGTATTATGAAAGGAGCTCTGTTTGTACAAGGAATATTACTTGCCACAGCACAAGGACATTTGCCTCATGCATCTGCTTTACGCCCATGATAAGGCTCTATTGAGTGATTTAGCGTTAAAGCAAAATCCTCAGAGGTATCTCTTGACCCTCGTTAGTGAACAGGAGAAGCCTTAGTGGTATCTCTTGACCCTCGTTAGTGAACAGGAGAAGCCTTAGTGGTATCCCCTGACCCTCGTTAGTGAACAGGAGAAGCCTTAGTGGTATCCCTTGACCCTCGTTAGTTAGTGTTAATGAACAGGAGAAGCCTTAGTGGTATCCCTTGACCTTCGTTAGTTAGTGTTAATGAACAGGAGAAGCCTTAATGGTATCCCTTGACCCTCGTTAGTGAACAGGAGAAGCCTTAGTGGTATCCCCTGACCCTCGTTAGTGAACAGGAGAAGCCTTAGTGGTATCCCTTGACCCTCGTTAGTTAGTGTTAATGAACAGGAGAAGCCTTAGTGGTATCCCTTGACCTTCGTTAGTTAGTGTTAATGAACAGGAGAAGCCTTAATGGTATCCCTTGACCCTCGTTAGTGAACAGGAGAAGCCTTAGTGGTATCCCTTGACCCTCGTTAGTGAACAGGAGAAGCCTTAGTGGTATCCCTTGACCCTCGTTAGTGAACAGGAGAAGCCTTAGTGGAATCCCTTGACCCTCGTTAGTGAACAGGAGAAGCCTTAGTGGAATCCCTTGACCCTCGTTAGTGAACAGGAGAAGCCTTAGTGGTATCCCCTGACCCTCGTTAGTGAACAGGAGAAGCCTTAGTGGTATCCCTTGACCCTCGTTAGTGAACAGGAGAAGCCTTAGTGGTATCCCTTGACCCTTGTTAGTGAACAGGAGAAGCCTTAGTGGTATCCCTTGACCCTCGTTAGTGAACAGGAGAAGCCTTAGTGGTATCCCTTGACCCTCGTTAGTGAACAGGAGAAGCCTTAGTGGTATCCCTTGACCCTCGTTAGTGAACAGGAGAAGCCTTAGTGGAATCCCCTGACCCTCGTTAGTGAACAGGAGAAGCCTTAGTGGAATCCCTTGACCCTCGTTAGTGAACAGGAGAAGCCTTAGTGGTATCCCTTGACCCTCGTTAGTGAACAGGAGAAGCCTTAGTGGTATCCCTTGACCCTCGTTAGTGAACAGGAGAAGCCTTAGTGGTATCCCTTGACCCTCGTTAGTTAGTGTTAGTGAACAGGAGAAGCCTTAGTGGTATCCCCTGACCCTCGTTAGTGAACAGGAGAAGCCTTAGTGGTATCCCTTGACCCTCGTTAGTGAACAGGAGAAGCCTTAGTGGTATCCCTTGACCCTCGTTAGTTAGTGTTAGTGAACAGGAGAAGCCTTAGTGGTATCCCCTGACCCTCGTTAGTGTTAGTGAACAGGAGTTTAGTCCCTGGTAAAGATCAGAGAACATGGCTATAGAGTAGCTTCTGTATTCATCTATTTTATGTTCTAGCAATGCTGCAAATTCTGCCAATAACTCCAAAACAAGCAAGTGATTTGGTTGTTTAAAGCTTTTGTTTTGTGATCTTAAGAATTATGCAAACTGGTTTGTCTTTTGATCTGAGAATCCTTTTTTTTGTGTTTTTTTGTTCTTGATTAAGTTTCTTCTGCTGATATTTAAACAACAGCATCTATAGTCTGGAAAGCTTTATGGGATGGAGCTTTTATCACTGATCTGATAGGATGGACCTTTTATCACTCTGATCTGATAGGATGGACCTTTTTATCACTGATCTGATAGGATGGACCTTTTTATTATGTCGATCTGAATGTACTGTACCTGTAAATATATCCGCCAGAAATCCTTCTGCTAATGCAATGTCTAACCTCTTTACTGTGTGTAAGGCTACGTTCACACAGGTTGCCCAATTCTGATCTCTTGCCCAATCAGATCAGATCTTTTGCCAATATTGGGGCCAAAAGATCAGAATTGGGCATCCTGTGTAAATGCAACTTAAGACAAATGACAAGAAAAGGAACACTGGAAATATGCTGTCACAATGTGTGTTCTGGAATGTAAGTTATTTTCTGAAAGGAATACATTTGTGAAGCTATTAAGATGTGTTGATTGGTGATTATTGATGCTGTCAGGGGGGGGGGGGGGGGGGGGGGGGGGGGGGAATTATTTAACTAGGCAAGACGGTTAAGAACAAATTCTTATTTACAGTGAAGGTCTACCCTGTCCAAATCCTAACCTGGACGATGCTGGGTTTGGTGATTCTTGATGCTGTCAGGGAGAGAGGGGGATTGGTGATTTTTGATGCTGTCAGGGAGAGGGGGGGGATTGGTGATGCTGTCAGGGAGAGGAAGGATTGGTGATGCTGTCAGGGAGAGGGGGAGGGTGGTGATTCTTGATTCTGTCAGGGAGAGAAGGAGGTTGGTGATTCTTGATGCTGTCAGGGAGAGGGGGAGGTTGGTGATTCTTGATGCTGTCAGGGAGAGGGGGAGGTTGGTGATTCTTGATGCTGTCAGGGAGAGGGGGAGGTTGGTGATTCTTGATGCTGTCAGGGAGAGGGGGAGGGTGGTGATTCTTGATGCTGTCAGGGAGAGGGGGGATTGGTGATGCTGTCAGGGAGAGGGGGGATTGGTGATGCTGTCAGGGAGAGGGGGAGGGTGGTGATTCTTGATGCTGTCAGGGAGAGGGGGAGGGTGGTGATTCTTGATGCTGTCAGGGAGAGGGGGAGGTTGGTGATTCTTGATGCTGTCAGGGAGAGGGGGAGGTTGGTGATTCTTGATGCTGTCAGGGAGAGGGGGAGGGTGGTGATTCTTGATTCTGTCAGGGAGAGAAGGAGGTTGGTGATTCTTGATGCTGTCAGGGAGAGGGGGAGGGTGGTGATTCTTGATGCTGTCAGGGAGAGGGGGAGGGTGGTGATTCTTGATGCTGTCAGGGAGAGGGGGAGGTTGGTGATTCTTGGTAAGGTTTGTAGTGATAATAGGAGACGTGAGTGTTGCCATAGTAATCTGAATATATCTGCATCTTTTTTTCCTTCTGTTTTTCTACATTTCTGTTTTTTGGTCTTTGGGATATCTAGTCTCACATTTATGTACGCATACAGTAGTTGACATTCTGGTTAAGCTCTGAGTTGGCCAGATAAATCAATGCCGTAACAGAAAATGATTATACACTGTACGAAACATTAGGAACACCTCCCTTTGCCCTCAGGACCGCCTCAGTTCATCAGCGACATTAACTATATGGTGTTGAAAGCGTTCCCCAGGGATGCTGGCCCATGTTGACTCCAACGCTACCCACAGTTGTGTCAAGTTGGCTGGGATGTCCTTTGGGTTTGTGGACCATTCTTGATACACACTGGAAACTGTTGAGTGTGAAGAACCCAGCAGCGTTGCAGTTCTTGACACACTCAAACTGGTGCGCCTCGCACCTACTACCATACCCTGTTCAAAGGCACAAATATTTAGTCTAGCCCATTCACCCTCTGAATGGCACACGTACACAAGCCAGGTTTAAATTTTCAAGGTTTTGTAAATCCTTCTTTAAGCCTGTCTCCTCCCCCTTCAACTACACTGATTGAAGTGGATTTAACAGGTGATGTCATTGTTAAGAGCCTCACCACGTGGTCTGAACGTTAACATGCATCACTTGCAGTACAGTTTTGGAAAGGACCTTATTTTTCACATAAGCAAGAAATCATTCAAATAAAAAGGTTAAAGGCCCAGTGCAATTAATTGTGTTTTTCCCCCCATGTGTTATATGCTGTATATTTCCACACTGAGGTTGGAATAATACCTTGAAAATGATAAATGCCCTTTAAGGTGTAAACTGTTTGAAAAGTCTGCATGAAATGTCTGCTTGTTTTAGTGAGATTGAGTTTTGGCCTGAATGGACCAATGAGAAAGCATTCTAAACCTTTCTGCCAATAACAGCTAGTTTTCCGTTTTCACCTCCCCACTCAAACCACTCCATGCTAAATTCTTGCTTGAGAAATGGCTCTTTGCTAAGAAGCTAATTAAAAATAAAAAAATAAATACCATTTGGATTGAAATCAATCACAGTAAGGTATTTAAATGTTACCCAGAATTGATTTGATATTGAGATATAAAATAAAAGACTGCTTTGGATTTTTTAAATTACAACACACTGGGTTAGGGTTCCCACATGACCATAACAGTGCTTGTTTTTGGATGACATGCTCCGAACACCTGTGTATAACAGAGGAAGGTCACTTATTTAAAATACTGTTGGTTGTAACTGTTTAAATCGGGTAAAACGGTTTACAGTAAGTGTTAATTTCGTATTTGTGAAATAATTTTGATGCGATGTGAAAGTAGAGGACTTTATATTTCCAAAACCGTATTGCAAAGCGAGGATTAATAAAGTTTTCTAATTAAACAGCGCATGGGATTGTAGTTGACACGGTCCCAGCTGCGGGCGATACTTACGGCTGAGAATCCCAGGGAGTGTCTCATTGGACTCTCCGGATCAGGGTTTCCCTGGCGCATCAACTCATCAAGCTTTGATTATTTGAATCAGCTGTGTCGTGCACTGAGGTAAAGACGGATTCAGGTTGGATATTCGACAGATATTCGCCTGTAGTTTTCCTTACGTCCACCAAAGGCAGTTAGGGACCGTCAACATAGTGACCAATCAAATTGTTCTAATTTCAATAGCTCTCTTAACCCTTACTCCTAAAACTTTAAACTGGTTCTAGCTAACCCGATGGCATAGACACACATTGCGCACACTTTTTATTTTTGTCAATTTACATCTTGCACTATTTTAAATGATTTATTAAAATAGTTGAATTTCAATAGCTCCTTGGTCATGTGACCTACTGACTTCAAACAAGGTTCAGAATGTCCACTGACTGCCCGTCCATATTGCACACCCTTTAGTTTGTCCCTTTTCATCTCACACGTTTCTCGTTCATCCATTCATTGCGCGTCACTAATTAGATGAGGCATTTGACTACCTCGAGACTCTTCATTATGTCCAGCCGTTTACCCTTTACCCGTTTACACTTCATCCAATTAACTCACTTTGACACAGCCACCCCGAAGGTGGTATGAGTGCGACCACAAAGGGTAGCATACTACGGTCAGACATCATCACATTGACATCCATTCGAGTCACGCCCGGTGGTATCATCAGAGGCTTTTCGGTCTTCCAAACTGGACATCAGCTTCTGCTACTCACCTTCAGCGGACTTTAACTGGGTTTTTACACTCAATCGACATCAAGTGCCAGCGCAATACTTATAGGCTTGAGGACCAAATACCCCTCGTGGTATCTAGCGGCACCGTCGACCGGGTGTTCGGAAGAAGCAACAGAAAATAATTATCCCCTTTCAATCATTTACTTGCCCAGTCAGCCCTCCGGGACAGAACCATAGGAACCACCTTTACCAGCGCTTCATTACTATTCCTCACTGTGGCACGAGGGTGGGGGGTCACAGTCACCCCACGGGGGATTTGAGTGTGACTGCAGCAGGTGGGTATGCTCCTTTTTGAATTTCATCAAGTTGACATTCAGTGATCCGTGCCCAGTGGGAACCTAGATTTCTTCCCTCCGTTTTATGGTTCCGCAGCAAATCAATGGGCGTGAATGGTACTACCCACATCAGATGTAGGTCTCCCTCCCCAGACAAGCTGGAGATGCCTCTCCCCACTTCATAGGGCATGAGCAAGATCCATGCCCCGCTACGCACCCCAGCCTGACCGACCCAGTCCTTAGAGCCAATCCTTATCCCGAAGTTACGGCTCTTTTTGGCCAACTTCCCTTACCTACATTATAACATGCCAGAGGCTTTGTTTGCCTTGGAGACCTGCTGCGGATACGGGTACGACTCGGCGTGAGATTTACACCCTCTTCCCCCGGATTTTCAAGGGCCAGGGAGATCTCACCGGACAATGCCGAAACCGTTACACTTTCCAGGGCTTGGGCTGCTCTCTCGGGGCGAACCCATTCCAGGGCGCCCTGTCCTTCACAAAGAAAAGAGAACTCTCCCTGGGGCTCCCACCAGCTTCTCCAGGATCGGTTGCATTACCGCACTGCATGCCTCGTGGCGCCCACCTCCGCCAGTCCGTGGACATTCTGAAAGTAGTTTGAGGTCTAGGTCACATGACCAAGGAGCTATTGAAATTTGAAATTGAGAAAAATTCATGTAAAAATGTGTGAGATGAAAATGGACAAACTTAAGGGTGTGAAATATATTAGGATAGTCGGTGGACATTCTGAACCTTGTTTGAAGTCAGGTCACATGACCAAGGATTGAAATCTGAATGTAAAAAAAAGTTTGTACTTTGTTTATGCTCCCTAACTAATTCAACTCAGAATACAAAATGCTGCTCACATTTCCACTTTTATTAGCTTTGGAAAGTGAATTAATGTCAAAATCATGAAAATAAGACCTGTGCAATGTTTTGTGCAATTTTTCCAACATCATGACACTTATTTGGAGTCTGTGGCTCAGGTGGTTTGAAAACTATTGAGGTTTTAAAGTGTGAATATCCAACTTGAAACTTGTGTAGTGCTAGGGCAAAACCAAAACGTGCACCCAGAGTGAGCCCCAAGACCGAGTTTGGGTAACTCTGCTCCAGAGCAACAGTGAACCTTTCTCTCCCGAAGACTGCACTCCATTGTCTAGATTTCCTTCTGGGCACAAGAGGGCACCGTTTTCCCGGAGATAAATTATAATTCTCAATCGTGCATTTTACCTCGACGTTTGGCCCTCGAGACATTCTGTAGGACCGTCGGTATGGTGCGTTCATATATTTAGACACGTCACAGCACGACACATGTTGGGTGGCTTTTCCGAACAACTAAAAAGCAATACAAACTGACATACATACAGAGGTGAATATGGCGGACGTTTCTGAGAGGACGCTGCAAGTTGCAATCGCTATTTCATTCGCAGTCGGTTTCCTTTCTGGATGGCAGGCCAACCGAGCGCGGAGGAAGTTCCTGGATTGGAGAAAGAAACGACTGCAGGATAAACTCTCAGAAACACAGAAGAAACTGGACTTGGCATGAAAGTGAGGTAGGGTGTGTAAGTAATTGACCTATGTGTTGATTGCGTGTAGCTACATTGTATCAAACATGTTGTAACAGACATGTTAGATAACTGGAAACGTTGCATTAGGCCTAGCCTACATTCAGTGTACAAATGGCACAAATTCTGATTTAACCTAGGTTTGTTGAAAGGGTTGCAGCCTGACATTTTAGCCTCGCAATCCATGGAGTCGGTTAACTTTTTAAGGGGGAAATACGAAATAATCCTATAATAAGTGGTTGAGTTGATTTATTTGGTAGCCTATCCCTAGTTTACAGTTGGGCATAATTACCGCATGATGTAATAATGATTGTTCTTCTGTTTTCAGGTCGTCACCAAAATACATGTTCAGCTGTCAGATCATGGACTTCCAATACAAGGATTGGGATCGTTGTCACAACCCGCAGAACTGAAGCAAGATACAATGACAAGCTTCTGAACATGTTTTGTGATTTGGTGACCGTGTTTTGCTGGGTGACAGTGTTTTGCTTCGAGACTACTGCCGTTTTTACGTTTTAATAAAAGTACGTGTTTTCTTACATCCTGTGTTTTGAAGATGCCTATGGTAGTTTACTGTCTTTTATATAGTGTAACTATTGTAACCAAATCCATTGCGCTGATTTTTCCCAATCCCATATCGACCTTACGCACAGATGGAGATGTGAGAGGATTTGTTACTCCTGTGTCATACCCTTTAAATATCCACAAGTGCATTGGGCAGTTTGTGTATAGGGCTCAGTTTGGGATGGGGCAGTATCAACCACCACTCTTATGAGCGCCTATGTGAATTTAAATAAAATATATATATATATACATACATTTATGGAAGAGAGATTTTATTGTACATACAAAATCAGCATAGCGGACTAATATCCACTCCATTGTTCGGAAGTTTTCTGAGTTGAGGAACTTCACCATGGAGTGGAGTTCAGTCTGATACAATCAGCAATTTATGCTGTGATTATAAGAATGCATGTGGATTGTGTTAGCAATGTTCTCCAATACAACTAGGGGACTTTTATTTTGAAGGAGGAAGTTTTTGATCAAGGAACCTATTTTACCCGGAAGTGATTCCGAGTGGTGTCATAAGTATACTGAACAAAAATATAAATTCAATGATTTTACTGAGTTAAAAGTACATATAAGAAAATCGGTCAATTAAAATAAATTCATTAGGCCCTATTCTGTGGATTTCACATGACTGGGCATGAGCACAGCCATGGGGGAACCAGGCCCAGCCAATCAAAATGAGTTTTTCCCCACAAAATGATTTTATTATAGGTAGAAAGACTCCTGTGTCATCAGCTGTCCTTTTGGCTGGTTTCAGACGATCCCGCAGGTGTCGATGCCGATTACAGTGGTCCTGGGCTGGTGTGGTTACATGTGGTCTGCGGTTGTGAGGCCGGGTTGGACGTACTGCCAAAATCTCAAAAACTAATTTGGAGGTGGCTTATGGTAGAGAAATGAACATTACATTCTCTGGCAACATCTCTGGTGGACATTTCACACTCCCTCAAAACTTTTGTGTGACAAAACTGTACCTTTTGTCTCCAGCACAAGGTGCACCTATGTAAAGACCATGCTGTTGAATCAGCTTCTTGATATGCCACACCTGTCAGGTGGATGGATTATCTTGGCAAAGGAGAAATGCTCACTAACAGGGATGTAAGAAAATTTGTGCACAACATTTGAGATAAATAAGCTTTTTGTGTGTATGGAAAATTGAGGATATTTTATTTCAGTTCATGAAACCAACACTTTATATGTTGCGTTTATATTTTTGTTCAGTGTAGTTAGATGCTAGCTGTGTGTTCACATTCTGTGGGTCCCAGCTTATGTTGGGGTAGGAAGATATGGTAACTTTGAGGAGGTAGATGTGGTGGGGGGGATGGAGTGTAGCAGTATCATAACTAGGTGTTGACCCAGGAGTGGCAATGTGAGTGGGGGAGAGAGGAGCGGGAAGGCATTTTTCTTCGCCACATGGTCAATCCGACATTGCATTGGCCGTGCAGCACTGACGGTGATACGAGGCTGCAGAAGTCAGGGCATTCATACATAATGCACTTAGTAGAGCTGTTGTGAAGGAAGTTGTAAAGGAAGTGAGTGTGTTTAAACATGACCTCCCGCTCCCCCACCTACCATCAACCAATCATGTCAATGTGGCGCGTTACGGAGCCCTCTGCATTGTTCAACAATTTGGGAGGCGCATGGCGATGTGGTACGGAGCTTGAGTTGGCCTCTGCATGCATCCGGAGGCTACGCAATTGCGTCACACGAAGCATCTGACCACATTTGTCAGATCGAGCATAAATTGGCTTTGAAGCCTGGCCTGTAATATTGCAGGCGTTAAATTGAGGATAGGAGGACATTGGGTGTAAACATATTTTCGCTTGTAATAATTTTGGGCTCAAATGACAGGCAGAGCGAAATAGCAAGGAGGCTGTCGTGGTTTCTCTATCCCAGCTTCCTGCAACTATGAGTGTAGAAGCCAATTCAAAGCCAATGTATGCTTGATCTGTACATGTGATCGGAGGCTCAGTATGAGCGTGTGACCTAATTGTGGAGCCTCTGCGGGAATGCGCCTCCCAAATGTTGTAATAATGTGGAGGGCGCCGTATAGCTCCGCATTGACATTATCGGTTGATGGCAGGTGGGGGCGGGAGGTCCCGCACAAACTCACTTCCTTGACAATGTCGGTCACCACAGCTCTGCGCTGCTCAGCGAAGCCCAAGACGTGTTGGATGGCCTGGTTTCTGCAGAGGCCATATCACCTAAACGCTGCAGGGCCAATGCAGACCTTCGGATTGACCATGTAATGCCTTTTAGGCTATAAAATATTTCAATGTGTAATTCGCACTCCGACCTGAGAAAGGCAGCAAACCAGCGTCTAGTCTACCGGAACACACAAGAAAAATAAGTGCGTTTACATTTTCAAACATCTTAAAGTATGTGCCATTTACTACGCATTATTTAAGACATACAGATAGTTAGCGACGCTTGTTCAACAGGACTTCCTGCATTCGTTCCAAGTTACAAGCCATGAGTTCAAACGTTTCCTTGTCAAAAGGTAAATATGCCATGTTCACTATCCAAAAATATCACTTCTATTAGCTAGTTACGTACACACGTTGCAAAGAAAACGGTTGTTATTTAGCTAAATATTTCCAAATAATGTGAACTATTTTTATGACATTGGCTAATGTAATCTGTAATGGTTTTTGGCGATGGACGTAACGTTTGCATGCCTGTCATTTCGTAAAACTGCCACCTTGTATTATTGCCTACTATTAACTAGCCATGTCAGCTGGCTGTAAGAGTTTGTTAGGCCGAGAAGAGTATTTCTGTAGAAGGTTATACTGTATATCATTGGCATGTTTTAGCTCGAGCCTTACAGGCCCCATTCATTCCATACAATTAAATTCCTGTGTCAACATTTAAAGCCACATAATGTGACGACTGCAAGAGATGGATTATTTACAAAGGCAATGCAATACCTTTTCAGCTAAATATTCTGTCCTTCCACTTTATAACCCAGCAGTGCTAGTAGCCTTTGATCCCGAGGCCCAGTACTATTATATTACACACGTCTTTGGATGTAGTAGGGGTCTTCTGTATTGGGGGAGTTTTGTTTAAGAGCCCCGACACTCAGCCTGGGTTTATAGACTAGACGTAAGATATTTAACGTAATTCCGAGACACTCAAAATGAGTATATGATATGTTGTGTTTAGTATGGTTACATAAAATATTCTTCTCGACATAACAGATGATTAGTTAAGGCGAAAACGAAAGTAAGGGTTTGTGTAAAACGCGAATATCTGGCAACCCAAAGGTTCCCAAGTTCAAATGTCATCATGACCAAACTTTAGCATTTGAGCTAATTAGCAACTTTTCAACTACTTAGCATGTTAGCTAACCTTTCCCCTAACCATGTTAGCTAACCTTTCCCCTAACCATGTTAGCTAACCTTTCCCCTAACCATGTTAGCTAACCTTTCCCCTAACCATGTTAGCTAAACCTTTCCCCTAACCATGTTAGCTAAACCTTTCCCCTAACCATGTTAGCTAACCTTTCCCCTAACCATGTTAGCTAACCTTTCCCCTAACCATGTTAGCTAAACTTTCCCCTAACCATGTTAGCTAACCTTTCCCCTAACCATGTTAGCTAACCTTTCCCCTAACCATGTTAGCTAACCTTTCCCCTAACCATGTTAGTGTAACGGATGTGAAACGGCTAGCTTAGTGGTGCGCGCTAAATAGCGGTTCAATTGGTGACCGCACTTGCTCTGAGACCTTGATAATGCTAGGCTCCGTTAGTCCATTATTGGGCTAATGCAGTTGTAAAGTAAAAAAAACACAACTTAAACATGTACTGCTCTTCCTACCATAAAACAACATGGTTTATGCATTCTAAATGTTGTGCAAGTGTGTGTGTGTTGGAACAGTGAAATACATTTCTGCCTGAACTGTAGTTATCTTAAGTTCTGTAGGGTTTTAACATACTGCTTTAACACTGAACGGTAAGCTATTCCAATAGTGTTGGTGATCTTTTGTTTGTTGTATTGCAGTTGGAGGCATAGCTGAAGTAGATGCTGGATCGGTCTGTGTTTCTGTTTTACAGCGGAGTTGGCGGCAGCCATCGGTGTGACTGCAGGAGCTACAGCTGCGGGCATCCTCCTCTTCCAGTACCTCTCCAAGGGGTCAGGGGTCAAGCCCAAGGTGAACTTGGACCTGCAGAAAGACAACCCCAAAGTGGTGCACGCTTTCGACATCGAGGACCTCGGGGATAAGGCGGTGTACTGCAGGTGTTGGAGATCTAAGAAGGTATAGGCTAGCTGTCAATTTTATGCTCTTTGATTTAGTTTCTAGTTTCGCAACTTCTCGCTATACGTTGGAGCCATGTCTTAACCACAAGAAAATTCATAGACACGTGGCACGGTACGAGGGGGTTGTGATGAGAGCTTATTTTTGTTTGTTTGTAGCATATGCCTTTAACAAACGGTAGGCTAGTAAAAGGGGGTATGTTATTACTTGCATTTTGAGCAGAACAAGTCAAGGAATTGAAAGATTTTGTTCGGTGTATTCTAACAATGTTTCTCACTTTTAGTTTCCCTACTGTGATGGTGCTCATGCTAAACACAACCAGGAGACGGGGGATAACGTCGGTCCTCTCATCATAAAAAGAAAGGAGGCCTGAATCCAGTCACTCAATCAATCATCCCATCCATGTTATTCCATGACTGCTGCTGACATACTGATGCACACAAGTGCTCTTCGCTACAGAAAGGATGACAGCGGTTGACAGTACCGTTGGTAGTTGCTCTGAAATATGGTGACCAAATCCATTTTCGGCTATATTTATTTTATTTATTTATTGATTGAAGCCACCCTTATCACAGGACCAAGCAGATATCATTTTTGTTGTTGTGGAAAATGACTTTGTAATCATACCTAGAATAATGGTAGATATTTCACTGGGGTTACCAAGGAAACAGGGGTGTGGGCATACTGTAAAAGCATAGTGCCACGCTGGTTGTGTATATTTAATTGAGCTGTGGTATCTGTGCTGTTCAGAATGTTTGTTTGTTTTTGATCAATGTTTGCCTTTCTTTTATACTGTAGACATCATCAGAGCGACAGCGTAGCCTAGTGGTTGGAATGTTGGGACTAGTAACCAAATGGTCGCAAGATCGAATCCCCGAGCTGACAAGGTACAAATCTGTCGTTCTGCCCCCTGAACAAGGCAGTTAACCCACTGTTCCTAGGCCGTCATTGAAAATAAGAATTTGTTCTTAACTGACTTGCCTAGTTAAATAAAAAATAATAAAAAATAAATAAATCAACTTATCTGTCCCATTATGATACCATAGAGATCGCAATGTATCTGTCCCATTATGGCACCTGTGAGTGTATGGGCAGCGCCATTGAGGAAATCTCCATTTTGAAGTAGTCCATTTTCTTCTGCTACTTCTGAGTTGGTCAACAAACTGAAAGGGCTCATACTGCCCCCTAGAGGGTGTTGTCTGAACAGGTATGAAGCCAAGGCTGGTGATTTACTGCCACCTGGAGTTATGGAATGTTTGCGCAAAAATATAATTCATTGGCTGATCCCGCCTGATGACCTTGATGGAATTATGTGAGACTTCCTTAACCCATAGGAAGTCCCACCCAGTTGACTACTTAAAAATTGTGTAATTCCTCAATGGCAATGTCCATGCTAAAACGGGCTTTTCGTCAGTAGAGTCCTCTATCGTTCTCTATGGTTGAGTTTTTCCTGACCACGGGACTTGATCAGGGATATCTCTGTACCTTTTTATTGCAGCTGTAACTAGGGGCCCAGAGTTTTTCCATGGTCAGGAAAAACACCTGGGGCTACTGAAGCATCAAGGAAACGGATGAGGTGTGACCTTTATTTTTTGATTCAACTTGTGAAATCGATTGTAAAATGGTGTCACTTTTCAATGGATTTCAGATGAAAGGTTCTACATCATTCATATCTGCAAATGAAGCCGTCGTAATGATTACCTTGTTGATTTTTAAGTCTGTGTTAACGGTGAATCAACACGTGAAACTTGTTCCATCCATACTACATACCATTTGGATTCCTGGGTTGTGTTCAGTGGGAGAAAAAAAACAAACATGCGATGTTGTGAAACTAGGAGGTAGCTTTACTAGAGAAACACTCCCAAGTTTAGTTTTTGTTTAAAAAAAAAAAAAAAATGTTTTGCTACGTTTTGCCCTACTTAACACAGCCCTGTAGCCTACTGAATGTTTGAGTGGCTGAAACTGAACTTGTCAAGCAGCACATCTGGTAACTAGCTTTAATAATTCACTGTTCTATGTAGTGTAGCGTTTCCCCCAAACTCTATCTTGGGGGACCCCAAGGAGTGCACATTTTGGTTTTTGTCCTGGCACTACACAGCTTAATCAAATGAATCAGCTTATCAACAAGCTTTGACTATTTGAATCTGCTGTGTAGTGCTGGGCCAAAATGTGCACTCCTTGGGTTCCCCAGGACTGAGTTTGGGGGATACGCTGACACTAGTGTGAGAATGTTAATGTCTACAGTCTGTGACCTTAGATATCTACAATATGTGACTTCATTTTAATCAATCATTTAATCATCCAATAAAAAAAAACTATACAAATGTTCTTCCTTCTGATAATTAAATAATACATGTGTTTTGTGGGAACCAAGTCATTTCTAATCCAGTTTGACAAGTAGATGTCATATAGCGCCCTCTATTGCTAGACACTTGTTTACAAATTCAGCCAGTTCAAACCAAAATAATGTATTAGATTTACTTATAACGAACAGTTCAACCAATCAAAGGGAATGAATATGAAGTGTGGACAGGAAGCATACTCGTCTCCCCAGGTGAGCTCATTCAGATCTCTGACTGTAGTGTAGGCCTAGTGATGCCGACCCTGGGTCAAATTCCTTCAAAGGTGATGCTCTTCATTTGGTATGTCTGGTAGCCTACAATAGAACAAATGAAAATGGACGTGATAGTGGAGCCTTGCCTTGATGACCAGTTTCAGCACCATGGATGATGACAATTGCTTTTGACCTAGAGACCCAGTTGGTGTTAGATTTGCTTTGATTTATTAGGATCCTCATTAGCCGACGCCGATGGCAACCGCTATCCAAGATGGACCCTGGAAGACTAGCTACAGCTAGTCTTCCTGGGGCCATCTTGGATGGTGACAGCTAGTCTTCCTGGGGCCATCTTGGATGGTGACAGCTAGTCTTCCTGGGGCCATCTTGGATGGTGACAGCTTGTCTTCCTGGGGCCATCTTGGATGGTGACAGCTTGTCTTCCTGGGGCCATCTTGGATGGCGACAGCTAGTCTTCCTGGGGCCATCTTGGATGGCGACAGCTAGTCTTCCTGGGGCCATCTTGGATGGTGACAGCTAGTCATACTGGGGCCATCTTGGTTTTCTTGTCTGCTTGTTTTAGTAAATTACAAAACTAAATTTCAGGAAAGTACAACATGTCTAAAGATTATATTATTCATAATTATTTATCATGAGAGGGCAATAAACAATAACTAGTAATGCTGCAACAAAAGGTTAATCTCCCCATTCCGGTAAAAATAGTTAAATTGCTGAGGAGTCACTTTTGAGGACACAGGCTCAAGTACACGGTACAAATATAAAAATATGAACATTTGAAATGTTTTATGTACTTCCTATTACACAAAACTGTATGAATACGGCTTGAAATGATTTGTATGCTTTTTAAATATAGCATAATCAAATAACTAAGATTTATCCTTTACTAAAATTCATATTTGTATGTTTAGTGTTAGAAATTGTGCATATTTTATAACGGTCTCTTGATCAAAACGCCTGCCCCCATTGCTGTGAAGGCATCACACAGCTCTAGCTTGACTTCCCGAACTCGTTAGGAACTCGTCTTTCGTCTCATATGAATCATCTTGTCTGTATGACAAACAAAGTGGTCTTGTTTAAAATATATTAATTATTTTAGATTAATGGCTATAAATCGATCTCTGGAATGTGCTACCATGATAAAACCACTCTACTGTAGTACCAAGTACATTTTGCTCTGCCCAGAGTGCCCTTAAAGTGCCCGTGAGGCCACGGGGCTCTTCTCGCAGGCTCTATTTCCCTATGTGGGAGCATTGCGAAGGGTAGGTGGCTATTTTTTTAACCTGGCTACATGTACATTAAATAACACAGCAGCTTTTTCGGCATGTTTGATATCTCCGTAAACTTGAAAATAAAAGAGAGCCGCACACTCTAGGAGCTCAGATGCAAACATTGAATTACCAACGTTTCGACAGCCAAGCTGTCTTTAGGGTATAATCACAAACACTGCGGGATGACTCGTTTATATAGGGTTAAAAAAACACACAGGTGTCTAATCATGGCCAAGAGTGGCCTAATATCATTGGTTAATTATCAAATATTACGATGTCATACAAAGAACAGCATACAAACAACAAATGGATAGCATACGATCATAGATTAATTTAACTACACAAGCTTACAAACAATTACAATGGCAAAGTCACAATAATCACAAGAATGGCTTCAGATCAAAGTCTACGTTGAGACCGAAGGGCGCAAGGGTCTTTAAGTTAAAGATCCAGGCAGACTCTCGTTTTAACAATAAATTATCAAGGTCACCCCCTCTCCTAGGGAGGGTGACATGTTCGACGCCAATATAACGCAGAGACTAAATCGAGTGGGCTGCCTCCGAGAAGTGGGCTGCAACTGGATAAGTAAAGTTTTTACACCTAATGGTGCTACGATGCTCTGAGAATTCGCGCTTTGTTTTACCTACATAATTTTTAGCCGTTACATTTGTAATGTCCATCCAGTAAGGGCGCAAATAGGCGTTCAGGAATATCTTGGGGTGGTAAATCAGAGTGTACCAATTGGTCTCTGAGATTTCTGCCCCGCGAGAATACGACCAATGGAAGGTCCGAAAACACATTACCGAGACTATCATCGGACTTTAGGATGTGCCAATGTTTGTGAACAATTCCCTTAATTTGTTCAGAGCACTTTGAATAGCGGGTAGTTAGAACACAAGAATGCGTCTAAATACGCGTGCGTTTCTTTTTCTTCTAGATGATATCTCTGTATAACCAAAAAAAAAAAAAAAAAAATCGACAACAAAGTTGCCTCTTATACAAAGGGGTTCAATAGGAAAAACTGTTGTTTTTCCCCAATTTGTGGGCGTGATCGAAGAGAATTCCTTATTATTTATGTGATAATGCCAGAGAAGCGGTGTTTGGAGGATACAGCGCCTTCGGAAAGTGTTCAGACCCTTTGACTTTTCCCACATTATGTTACATTACATCCTTATTCTAAAATTGATGAAATAAAACCATTTCCTCAGCAATCTACACACAATACCACATAATGACAAAGCGAAGAAAAAAAAATCTGACATTTTTGCTAATGTATTAAACACCAAAAACAGAAATACCTTATTTACAGAAGTATTCAGACACTTTGCTATGAGATTCAACATTGAGCTCAAGTGCATCCTGTTTCCATTGATCATCCTTGAGATGTTTCTACAACTTGATTGGAGTCCACCTGTGGTAAATTCAATATGATTGGACATGATTTGGAAAGACGCAAACCTGTCTATATAAGTGAATATTGACTGGGACGACAGATGGGTTGGTTGTTTAGCAACAAAACCGACGTGTGCGCAACTATGGGACAAAACAGACGGGACTGGTTTAGATTGTTGACAACATGTATTTCATTTCCAATGTTTATTGAAAACATATACATTTGCGCGTGTCTCTAATACAGCATTACAATTGTTGGGTAGCTATCTAGCGACTTTTTTTTGTCATATTAGCATTGAAATGAAATCAGTCAAAACGCCTGAAAACAAGACATGGTATAAAGAACAAGATTAAAATAACTGAAAGGAGTCACGATTTCCCACATTGCAGTTTATTGTCATTGTTGCTATCTATCTGGCCATCCTGAATCACAACTCACGATTTCTGCCCCACTGAAGCGTCCGCATCGTTTTCGTGATGTTGTCAGCGAACCCGCCTGTGATTTGACCATTTGAGACGGACTGCTTTGTTTCCCTCTATACTCTCCCGCTCTCTGTGTACACGGCGTGCACATTTCAACTGTCTTTTAAAATCAATAGGCCTATTTGAATCATTATTTATCAAATGACAAAATGCAGGTTTATTATTTCTCTACCGGGCCAAGTTGTTTACCGGGCCAAATTGTTTTAGTCTTGATCTCCTTTAGATTACGTGTATAGGAGGATTATGTGTGTGTGTATGGGATTATTCACGAGGACAGTGGAAATTACTTTAGGCTCTGCCTCCAGCGACGAGTTTTTACATGTTAAACCTGTGCTTTCACGACACAACAATATTCTACATCGATAGTTCTGTTGGAAATCCGGAGTGGCCACCGTTTCACACCTGCGCCCCTCTCTTGTCAACTCACGTAAGGATTGGATTTGAGCACAACCTCATCCCTCAATTTCAAGAAGAATGGCTCTCGAACTCGTCAAAATCGGAATATCGTTGAGAATGCTACCAAATAACAGTGCTGTGTACTTCAAATCGGACGGAGCGAGATTTGGCCAAACCAGGACGATTAAATTGCTAACGGGGTCAAAGTACAAGATTGAAGTGGTTGTCAAACCTGGGGATGTGGAGGCAACGTAAGTATGGTGGGGTGAAACGTATTACAGATAATCAGGCAATATTCTTCTGATAACCTATATAGTGTCTATACACTTCAATAGGCTATATTTTGACACCGCCTGTTAATGTTTTGACTACATTTTATTATCCAAAATCAACATTATATCAGTGTTTCATAATGTGAAATAGAATCGGTGCATATATTATTATTATTATCATATTATGTCTCTGCTTTAATCTAATTTACTAATTTTATTAAATTGGTAATTAATTGAGAACATTGATTAAAAAACAAGCCGCACGAGGTTGAAGGCGACACGTCAGAGCGCACGCGGTTCACTCGAGTTCCCACTAGATTGCCAAACTGCAAAGTCAAAATTGGCTTTAAGAATATAAATTGTAGAACTAGACCAGGCTTCCAATTTGGCCAGATAGTGACGACAGTGACATTGGCTAGAGTCCGGAGGGTGCAGGGAGACATAAGGCGCAGCCAGATTGTGTCAAATCCACTCCCGATTAGGCCTTCAGCATTTCCTGCAGTAGGCCAAACATGCTCTCAAATATGGCGAGCTGAGTTTGTGTTTCAGTCTTTTGTTATTAAAAATGAATTTAATGGATAGAATGATAAATTACACCGATGATCTATATTTCACCCCGATTTTGTAGATCAGTCATCCTCTAGGTGTCTTTACTGTCAGCTGCAATGTCAAAACAACCACAGGCCCTTCCCCCCAGATAAACAGTCATCACCCATCATGGTTATTAGCTGATCTTGCTGGTCATCTATAAACGTTTAAACGTGTTGAAAAACGATCTGGTCTGCATTTGGCCACACATGTACCCTTAAATCTCTACTCGGTACAGCCAGAAGAGGACTGGCCACCCCTCAGAGCCTGGTTCCTTTCGAGGTTTCTTCCTCCTATAGGGAGATTTGCTGTGCTTCTACATCTGCATTGCTTACTGTTTGTGGTTTTAGGCAGGGTTTCCTGTTAAAGCACTTTTGTGACAACTGTGGATGTAAAACAAAGAAGGGCTTTATAAAATAAATATTATTGATTGATGATCTCTCCCTAACTGTTGTGACCCTGTCCTGGTCGTCAGCACCATGAGTGTAGGTGGAGTCCAATTCCCCTTGGAGCAACAGTCACGAGACCCCCAGTGTGTGGTCTACACTGGCGTCTACGACACAGAGGGCGTGACACACACCAAGAGCGGAGACAGACAAGCTGTACAGATCAGCATACAGGTAGCAAAGGGAAAACTCAGTTTGACTGGAATTTGTTTTGGATTTCTTTAGGGTTTTATTAGAATCCACATTAGCTGACGCCATGACAACAGCTAGTCTTGCTGAGGGGGGGGGGGGGGGGGGGGGTGGTGTCCAACACATAATGAAAAATACATTACAGACAAAATATTTTACAATTTACAAGTAGACAAAACAATTAAATAGATAAGTTAATTCAGAGCAGTTTACCAGTCACATTACAAATACTTTCTGATATCTACATCATCAAGCCTGGTCCCAGATCTGTTTGACATCTGCATCATCAAGCCTGGTCCCAGATCTGTCTGATATCTACATCATCAAGCCTGTTCCCAGATCTGTCTGATATCTACATCATCAAGCCTGTTCCCAGATCTGTTTGATATCTGCATCATCAAGCCTGGTCCCAGATCTGTTTGATATCTACATCATCAAGCCTGTTCCCAGATCTGTCTGATATCTACATCATCAAGCCTGTTCCCAGATCTGTCTGATATCTACATCATCAAGCCTGGTCCCAGATCTGTTTGACATCTGCATCATCAAGCCTGGTCCCAGATCTGTCTGATATCTACATCATCAAGCCTGTTCCCAGATCTGTCTGATATCTACATCATCAAGCCTGTTCCCAGATCTGTCTGATATCTACATCATCAAGCCTGGTCCCAGATCTGTTTAACATCTGCATCATCAAGTACTGATTCAGAGATGTGTGAAGGACCTCTACTAAACACCATGTACTGATTCAGAGATGCGTGAAGGACCTCTACTAAACACCATGTACTGATTCAGAGATGTCCGGTGAGAACAGAGCCAAAGGATGTTTTTTAATTTCTAATTTCACCTTTATTTAATCAGGTAAGCTAGTTGAGAACAAGTTCTCATTTACAACTGCGACCTGGCCAAGATAAAGCAAAGCAGTGCGACACAAACAAAAACACAGAGTTACACATAAACAAATGTACAGTCGATAACACATAGATAATAACATTTAAAAAAAGTCTATATACAGTGTGTGCAAATGGCGTGAGGAGGTAAGGCAATAAATAGGCCATAGTAGCGAACTAATTACAATTTAGCAAATTAACACTGGAGTGATAGATGAGCAGATGATGATGTGCAAGTAAAAATACTGGTGTGCAGAAGAGCAGAAAAGTAAATAAAAACAATATGGGGATGAGGTAGATGTCAGGGGAAAAAAGGGGTTTTACTGTCCCCACACAACACACTGCAGTTCACTTTAGGTACTTATACAACAAGTGTGTGTGGTTTCTAGGAGGAAAGTGATACATGGAAATAGAATCAAAGTTATATTCAAAGGCTCAAGGAGTTAGATCTTTACATATATGCCCATTACTGCATCACACATGTTAAATGCAATCAATAATGTCCTTAATTGAACACCATAAAGGTTAAACAGGCATAAAGCTTAAATAAACACTCCTCATATTGCAGTGCCTGAATAACATATCAATGAACATTGATGGCTAAACAGTAAGCAGTCCCAGGTAGAGCCTGAAGCTAGCATTAGCCATGTCAGGTATGCTATACAGCTAGGATAAAGCACCCATGTGGTAAAGGCACTGCCACAGTAGCATACAATCATACCAGCATCATACGGCCACACTAGTAGCATACGATCACACTAGTAGCATATGATCACACTAGTAGCATACGATCACACTAGTAGCATACGATCACAATAGTAGCATACGATCACACAACAGATGCACTATCTTCGCAATAAGGACTGAAATGTGACGAATGGCATGAGCCTTAACAGCACCCATGTAGCCTAAGCATTATCATTAGCTGTGGGCTACAAACATGTATCATGCTAACAAGCAATTAGCAGGTTAGGCAGGTCATGCTAACAAACAATTAGCAGGCTTGGCAGGTCACGCTACAAACATTTAGCAGGCTAGGCAGGTCCTGCTAATAAACAATTAGCCTAGCAAAGACACATACATGAGCACAAACACCAATCCCTGTAAACTGATTTTATTATCAACACTCAAATAGGGCCACATTTTATTTCACACACAGCAACAACTTGTTAGTTGTTAGCTCTGCTCCTATTTGTCCATTTCTCTGTCTTTATCAGATTAGCAAGGTCATTAGAGGACACACAGGAGCAGTGATTGGTTCGTTGGCAGGCCAATTGTGGTCTGTAAGGGCCTTTTTAAAAACAACCTCAATGTCAACTTGTTTTTTTTTTTTTTTTAGCTCACAGGAGGCTGGTGGCATCTTAATTGGGGAGGACGGGCTCCAGGTAATGGCTGGAGTGGAATCAGAGGAATGGTATCAAACACATGGTTTCCATGGTTTCCATGCGTTTGATAATACCGTTCCATTTGCTCCGTTCCAGACATTATTATATGAGCCGTCCTCATTTCAGCAGCCTCCTGTGATTTAGCTGTATAGATTGTATTTTCAATGTTTCCATAAATGATGCACTAAAAGTATCAAAAAAGTGAACTGGAGTTAACCGATTAACTCTGCCGGTCCCATCATTTCCCCTCCCAGTTCCCAGAGGTGGGCTCTTTTGAAGTGGTGTGGCAGGTGAAGTACTACAACTACAACAAGAGGGACCACTGCCAGGGAGGCAACAGTTTCAACAGCATCGAGTACGAGTGCAAGCCCAACGATACGCGCAGCCTGATGTGGGTCAACAAGGAGCTGTTTATCTGATGATACCAACCAAAGCCTACACAGGCAGCATCAGGGTTGTGTTCATTAGGCACAAAAAAAAAAACGGAAGATAACAGTGAAACTGTTACTACCTGTAATTAGCCAACAGAAATGCCTGTTTTTTTTTATTTCCGTTTGCAAAATGTTTTCCTACGTTGTGCCCTAACGAACACGACCCAGATGAACATGAAATGAGAGCTGAATGACGATCAGCTGCTGGGTAGTGATAGACAGTGTGTATCAGATCCAGCCAGAGTGGAACCCCTCATAGCATAACAATGCTGCTGTTAAATAACTAAAGATGTTTAATTTGCTGTATGTTGGCGTGTGTTATAGCTATGCGTATTAATGTTGGGTGTGTGTGTGTGTGTGTGTGTGTGTGTAGCATCTATGCATATATAAGAATGCTGTATGTTATTATGTACTCTGAATGTGAATGTTTACAGTTAGATTTTACAAAATATTTGGACTAATCCATACATTTTATTTTATAGTTGTGCTGATTTTGACTAATCAGAATGGCATATTTCTGACTAATGAGAATGTCATATTTCTGACCAATCAGAATGTCACATTTCTGACTAATGAGAATGTCATATTTCTGACCAATCAGAATGTCACATTTCTGACTAATGAGAATGTCATATTTCTGACCAATCAGAATGTCACATTTCTGACTAATGAGAATGTCATATTTCTGACCAATCAGAATGTCATATTTCCGACCAATCAGAATGTCATATTTCTGACCAATCAGAATGTCATATTTCTGCTGCTCCTTCTGCTCATGTTTCTCATTTCATTCTTTAAATTTTTTTAGAGAACTAAATATGCTAAAGGGTTATTATTAGTTGGGAAAACTGTCATTTACTGTGAGATGTGTAGTGAAAAAGCAGCACCATGTAAATGATCAGAGCATCGTGAAGTGTACCCATGAACTTTAAAACATTGCGATTACTAGATTTAACCATTTTGTGAAGGTATTTGAATAGTAAATATGTTTGGGATGACCAATGTGTGTTTTCTTTTGTAATTACTGTGTAATTACTATTTTCCCATGTCATTTCTTAATATCTGGCCATTACTATACCATAACATATAGTCAAGTGCTACCTGGGTAATTGTGGTTTTTGGGTCAGTTGCATTAGCAAAATGCTGTCTAAGAAAAACACAAAAAGAGCAGGCTTTGTATGCTTTCATAGCTTCTAGAATGAGTTTGAGGACTTGCATGCTTTGGAAATGAAGTATGAAAACGTTCACCACTGATGAATCTTGCATAAAAATAACTCTTTAAGGAAGTTACGTAATAATTGGGTTAGATCTCTGCAGCTCAGTTGGTAGAGCATGGCGCTCGCAACGTCAGGGTTGTGGGTTTGATTCCCATTGGGACCACTTATTGTTGGCTATGTGGGATTAGGCGAGATGGGTGAGAACTTTAGTGGTTAATGCTGGAGGATAGACCCCATAGGACCACCTGTCCCTAACGAGTGGTGGACTGGGCCATAGAACCACCTGTCCCTAACGAGTGGAGGACTGGGCCATAGGACCACCTGTCCCTAACGAGTGGAGGACTGGGCCATAGGACCACCTGTCCCTAACGAGTGGAGGACTGGGCCATAGGACTGAATACCTGTCCCTAACGAGTGGAGGACTGAGCCATAGGACCACCTGTCCCTATCGAGTGGAGGACTGGGCCATAGGACAACCTGTCCCTAACGAGTGGAGGACTGGGCCATAGGACCACCTGTCCCTAACGAGTGGAGGACTGGGCCATAGGACCACCTGTCCCTATCGAGTGGAGGACTGGGCCATAGGATGACCTGTCCCTAACGAGTGGAGGACTCGGCCATAGGACCACCTGTCCATATCGAGTGGAGGACTGGGCCATAGGACCACCTGTCCCTAACGAGTGGAGGACTGGGCCATAAGACCACCTGTCCCTAACGAGTGGAGGACTGGGCCATAGGACCACCTGTCCCTAACGAGTGGAGGGAGTGGAACTGGACACAACATCCACAGGGCCCTTGTGTCGCCTCTGAAAGAATATCAGTAGCCGTACAGTGGGTGTGTAGAATAGGGATAATCTAGCATGCACTGCACAGTTTCCACCACTGAGTGGCACTGGTGCACATATGTAAACAGACATTTGCCAGGGGAAAAAAAAAAAAAAACTCAGTTCCCCAAGATGCACTGTAATGGACCTCTCCCATAGAGGTAGAGGACGCAACATTGTATCTGTCTCATTATGGGACCTGTGAGAGCATGGGCAGCGCCATTGAGACCATCTCCATTTTGAAGTAGTCCATTTTCTTCTTCTTCTACTTATTTTCCTTTCTATTTAACAATGAAACATTTGTTGACCTTTATTTAACCAGGCAAGTCAGTTAAGAATAAATTCTTATTTACAATGACGGCCTAAACCGGCCAAACCCGGACAACGCTGGGGCAGTGTGCCGCCCTAGACGACTCCCAATCACTGCCGGTTGTGATACAGCCTGGATGAGTTGGTAAACAAACTCAAAGGGTGCCACCTAGAGGGTGTTGACTGAACAGGTATAAAGACAATGTTGGTGATTTACTGCCACCTGGAGTTATGGAATGTTTGCTCATGAGTATAGTTCATTGGCTGATCCATCCCGATGGCCTGGATGGAATTATGTGATCCTTCCTTATTAAGCCATAGGAAATCCCATCCAGTTGACTACTTACAATATGGTGAAAGTCCTCAATGGCAATGCCCATGCTAAATTGGCTTTTGGGCACTAGAGTCTTCCATTTCTATTGGTGACAGTATAGCAACAAGATGGCATTGAGAATGTGCCGAGATCTTGAAAATAAAAGTTCTCTGTTTCACCTAATGCTCAAGCGGGATGAATCTGGCGGGGATGTGCATGTGAGCTGTCCAATGCCATTGTGCCCTTGAACAAGGCACTTCCCATAAAACTGCTCCACGGCCAACCTTGTCTTCTTCTAATGTGGGTGCTACAGTGGCAAATGGCAGTGCATTTCAGTCTCTCCGTGTACATAGACTGCTATAAAGGTAAGGAAACAAACAAGTTATTATGTAACGCAGAGGAGGGACTTTTATCTTGAAATGTAGGCTACTTGCTGTCTCCTCTCCACACATCTCTTGTCCCTCCTCGGCGATACTGACCCCGCCCTATGGGTCTCCCTGTGCCACTGCAGTGAAACCGACGTTAAAAAGAGAGGGTCAAAAAACAAGAACCTGAATACCACTAGCACCGTGTTTTTGTAATAGCGAGACCCTCTTTTTATATCGTTTTTTTCTCCCCACGTCCACATTTCCTGGTCAACCTATTTCATCATCCAACCGGCAAGATGGTAAGCAAACTGTCGCCACTCTTATTTTCACCCACCAACCAAAAGATAAACACAGTGACTATGGTAACATGCCTGATTTTGTATGAACTATAGCCGACGGGGTTTGTACAGTTTTATCGTGTTATTACCGTGTTATATATGTGTCACCGAGTAAAGAACCCGTTCCTCCCTCGCAATGAAGGAGGAAACGGTTTTCTTGCCAATGTGCCTCTGTATATTGGCCAATGCTATGGCCGATATCTGCCCTTTCTAAGTCGTAACCCTGCTTACACTCTAAACCCAACTTTATCCTGCGATAGATCAAAGGCAACATCACAACAACAAAGTAACTCCATGTTTAAAACCAATGTGCGACACTAGGAGATGAACATGTTACTTTGATGTTTCCCATGTCCGTGAGTGGCTAATTTGACTGATGTCCGACCCTGCCCTAAAAGTCGAATCTGCTTTATAAATAAGACTAACGTTACATGGTGTTTACGTTGCATTTAACAAGCTGGACTAGACATGACCAAATCAAGGAGGGGTGATGAGCAAAGACCCCCCCCCGAAGCGTGTAGCCTACATGTTACAACACTGTTATCACCCTCTTTCATGTCGTGTTGCTACATTGTATCATTTCGTTATTTAACAAAAAAAAAATCAAGACTACAAGGTAGCTACTGTCATATGCGAGCTAATAATGAATGTCTAATTATCAGCCAAGCGTAGACACATACATAATTCTATGACGTACAAACCATTCTTCATATTTAATTGCATGTCATCCATAGGCCTAGGTTAAATACATAGATAGCACATTTCATAGACATGTCAAACTGTTTTGGAATAAGACCTATTCCCTATTGGTAGACGTGTAAAACAGTCAACAGGCTACTCGATTGTCAAGGCTACAACAGCGAGGCTACTCTGGGTTATCGTTGAGTGAGGGCAGGGAAGGCAGAAGGCTGTTGCTTAAAAGCATGGCAGCAGAAATGACCTGATACAGGGACCATATGCTGCCTAGCAATCAAGCACCACCCACATACAGATCGACTGAGCGAGCTCCTGCTAGCGCTAGCTAATGTAAGACAGATAAAAGCCGTGGCGAACCACCAGCACGAGATATGATCCACCCCGACTAGCTGCCTGGAGGCTCTGGCTGTGTGGTGCCTGCCAGACCAGCCCACTCACACCGGATTCAATCAGAGTAACTGTTGCATTGCTTCTAGCACAAGGAACTAATACAATTGTGAATAGGCTTAGAAGATTGTGAATAGGGCTATTAGATTGTGATTAGGTCTATTAGATTGTGAATAGGCCTATACGATTGTGAATAGGCATATACGATTGTGAATAGGTCTATTATATTGTGAATAGGCCAATAAGATTGTGAATAGGTCTATTAGATTGTGAATAGGCCAATACGATTGTGAATAGGTCTATTAGATTGTGAATAGGCCAATACGATTGTGAATAGGTCTATTAGATTGTGAATAGGCCAATACGATTGTGAATAGGTCTATTAGATTGTGAATAGGCCAATAAGATTGTGAATAGGCCTATTAGATTGTGAATAGGCCAATAAGACTGTGAATAGGTTTATTAGATTGTGAATAGGTCTATTAGATTGCGAAGAGGCCTATTAGATTGTGAATAGGTCTATTAGATTGTGAATAGGTCTATTAGATTGTGAATAGGTTTACTAGATTGTGAATAGGCCTATTAGATTGTGAATAGGCCAATACGACTGTGAATAGGCCAATAAGATTGTGAATAGGTCTATTAGATTGTGAATAGGCCTATAGATTGTGAATAGGCCTATAAGATTGTGAATAGGCCAATAAGATTGTGAATAGGCCAATACGATTGTGAATAGGCCAATAAAATTGTGAATAGGCCAATAAGATTGTGAATAGGCCAATAAGATTGTGAATAGGCCAATAAGATTGTGAATAGGCCAATACGATTGTGAATAGGCCTATAAGATTGTGAATAGGCCAATAAGATTGTGAATAGGCCAATAAGATTGTGAATAGGCCAATACGATTGTGAATAGGCCTATAAGATTGTGAATAGGCCAATAAGATTGTGAATAGGCCTATAAGATTGTGAATTGGCCAATAAGATTGTGAATAGGCCAATAAGATTTTGAATAGGCCAATAAGATTGTGAATAGGCCTATAAGATTGTGAATTGGCCAATAAGATTGTGAATAGGCCAATAAGATTGTGAATAGGCCAATAAGATTGTGAATAGGCCTATAACATTGTGAATTGGCCAATAAGATTGTGAATAGGCCAATAAGATTGCATGAGTCCAGGTAGTCTAATTAAACATGCACCACCTCTTATCATAACTGTGCGTCTTTCGACCAATCAGATCAGATCTTTTGCCACTTAATTGATATTTGAACCAATCAGGTTGTGTAAACGTAGATCTCTTGAGTCAGTCCAGGAATCCCAATGAAAGGTGTATGCAGCCTACGATCAAATTAGCTTTGAAGACCTCCGTCCTAAACCCAGGATATCTACTCCAGTCCATGTGGGCCAAACAGTCCGACTGGGACTCAACCGTTCCATCCTGGATCTCAGAATCTCCACGGTCAGGCCAAAGATAAAACAGGGCCAGCTGCTTACAGTCTCTGTGCCTCAGACTGTGGATTTACACTCAGGCAGATTGTTCTTTATAATTTTTTTTTTTTTAAACACCCACCCAGACCCTACAAGGTCTGTCCACACGCACCCACAACTCTCAGACAGAATCATCAATATAATATATGTCATTTAGCAGACGCTATTTATCCAAAGCGACTTACGGGCCCACGCGTGTGTAAAATGTTTACTTACTGCTGGTCCTGGGAATCAAACACACTATCCTGGCATTGCAAGCGCCATGGTTTATCAAATGAGCTACAGGTGTACCACATCAGACGGAAGGATGAAATGCAGCCTTCCTTCAGGAGCATTGGTTTGACACCCCTGCTCGAAACACACATGCTTGAGAGGATTAGCTAGTGAGAGTATTTAGCCTGCTGATGTTTTTATTATTATTTTCAGACTGTTCGCACGTAATCCGTCCACGCGGACTGGTACTCTTTTCTCCTCGTGTGGTAGATACTAGCAATCGTGGTCTGACTGCACTGCTACAGAGAATGCATTGAGACAAGAGGGACAAAATAATGCCTTGAAGAAAGCAAATGGTACATATTTGACAAAACAAATCAAGCAGGATAGTTGTAATCAATGAGTCATTATAATGAATTAACAATGAGGCCATTTAGGAGACACTTTTATCCCAACGTGAAAAACAGTAGTCCATGCATACATTTTAGTATGGCGACCCCAGCGGAATTCGAACACACGGCCCTGGTGTTGCCAGTTTACCAACTCAGCCACACAGGACCATCAAAACATTACCAACTCAGCCACACAGGACCAGCAAAACATTACCAACTCAGCCACACAGGACCAGCAAAACATTACCAACTCAGCCACACAGGACCAGCAAAACATTACCAACTCAGCCACACAGGACGACCAAAACATTACCAACTCAGCCACACAGGACCAGCAAAACATTACCAACTCAGCCACACAGGACCAGCAAAACATTACCAACTCAGCCACACAGGACCAGCAAAACATTACCAACTCAGCCACACAGGACGACCAAAACATTACCAACTCAGCCACACAGGACCACCAAAACATTACCTTTTGATCTCAAGTAGGGCTTCTCCTAATAGTCAAGACTGAAACCTCTATGACTGGGTTTACACAGGCAGCCCAATTCGGATCTTATGCCCAATTATGGTCAAAAGATCTGATCCGATTGGTCAGAAGACAAATTAGTGGCAAAAGATCTGATCCGATTGGTCAGAAGACAAATTAGTGGCAAAAGATCAAAATTGGGCTGCCTGTGTAAACTTAAAAAAGAGAGGTCAAATTGAGCCAAAATAATGCCTCAAAGAAAGCAAATGGCAAAGGTACGACAGAACAAATCGGTTGCTTAGTTACTGCTAGGTTTACTTGAATCGATAAGCCTTCAAAACATTGCATCATCATCATCATGACCTCGTGGCTTAGCGCTCCTCCTGAAAGCTCTAATTAGTATGACACATCATGGCAAACCCTAATATAGCATATGCATCATCATCTCCCCGATAGGTCTGTGCTATGGGGTTACACTTTACATTAAGTTAGACTTTATAAAGGCTGTACAAAGGGGGTTGCAAGTTGTTTATAAAAAATATATTATATAGATTTGCGGTTGACATAGGAACAAGGGAACAAGGGGTGCCGAGGGATCTCCTTTCCCTCCTCACCCACACTAACTTTTACAAAATTCTAAATTGCAATGCTTTTCTTTCATTGTTAGGTCTGTTATGCATGAATGTGATGGCTCGCTGTTTGATGTTGGCATTTCATGCCTGAGTTTGTCCATTTTACAAATTAAATAGTCATTAAAGTAATTAGCAACATCAAAAGGTTGTTTCTGGCCATAATTTAATTTAAAGTACTCCAGATATTTTTTTCCCCATCATTCTTTATATACATTATCTTGGTTTCATAATACAATTTCTTCCTACTTTTTCATCGGTATAGTCACATAATTTCTCAATTTTACAATACGTCAGCCAATCAGATGTGCAGCCAGACTTATTAGCCACTCCTATTGCTTCATTACTGTCAACCATACAGCTTTTCAGTCAATTCCTCATCTATATACGGGACCTTAACAGTTCAGTCAATTCCTCATCAATATATGGAGCCTTAACAGTTCTAACAGTCCATTCCTCAACTATATACGGAGCCTTAACAGTTCAGTCAATTCCTCATCAATATACGGAGCCTTAACAGTTCTAACAGTCAATTCCTCATCTATATACGGGGCCTTAACAGTTCTAACAGTCAATTCCTCATCTATATACGGGGCCTTAACAGTTCTAACAGTCAATTCCTCATCTATATACAGGGCCTTAACAGTTCTAACAGTCAATTCCTCATCTATATACGGGAGCCTTAACAGTTCTAACAGTCAATTCCTCATCAATATACGGAGCCTTAACAGTTCTAACAGTCAATTCCTCATCTATATACGGGGCCTTAACAGTTCTAACAGTCAATTCCTCATCTATATACGGGGCCTTAACAGTTCTAACAGTCAATTCCTCATCTATATACGGGGCCTTAACAGTTCTAACAGTCAATTCCTCATCAATATACTGAGCCTTAACAGTTCAGTCAATTCCTCATCTATATACGGGGCCTTAACAGTTCTAACAGTCAATTCCTCATCAATATACTGAGCCTTAACAGTTCAGTCAATTCCTCATCTATATACGGGGCCTTAACAGTTCTAACAGTCAATTCCTCATCTATATACGGGGCCTTAACAGTTCAGTCAATTCCTCATCTATATACGGGGCCTTAACAGTTCTAACAGTCAATTCCTCATCTATATACGGGGCCTTAACAGTTCAGTCAATTCCTCATCTATATACGGGGCCTTAACAGTTCTAACAGTCAATTCCTGATCTATATACGGGGCCTTAACAGTTCTAACAGTCAATTCCTCATCTATATACGGGGGCCTTAACAGTTCTAACAGTCAATTCCTCATCTATATACGGGGCCTTAACAGTTCAGTCAATTCCTCATCTATATACGGGGCCTTAACAGTTCTAACAGTCAATTCCTCATCTATATACGGGGCCTTAACAGTTCAGTCAATTCCTCATCTATATACGGAGCCTTAACAGTTCTAACAGTCAATTCCTCATCTATATACGGAGCCTTAACAGTTCTAAAAGTCAATTCCTCATCTATATACGGAGCCTTAACAGTTCTAAAAGTCAATTCCTCATCAATATACTGAGCCTTAACAGTTCTAACAGTCAATTCCTCATCTATATACGGGGCCTTAACAGTTCTAACAGTCAATTCCTCATCTATATACGGGGCCTTAACAGTTCTAACAGTCAATTCCTCATCTATATACGGAGCCTTAACAGTTCTAACAGTCAATTCCTCATCAATATACGGAGCCTTAACAGTTCTAACAGTCAATTCCTCATCTATATACGGGGCCTTAACAGTTCTAACAGTCAATTCCTCATCTATATACGGGAGCCTTAACAGTTCTAACAGTCAATTCCTCATCTATATACGGGGCCTTAACAGTTCAGTCAAATCCTCATCTATATACGGGGCCTTAACAGTTCTAACAGTCAATTCCTCATCTATATACGGGGCCTTAACAGTTCTAACAGTCAATTCCTCATCTATATACGGGGCCTTAACAGTTCTAACAGTCAATTCCTCATCAATATACGGGGCCTTAACAGTTCTAACAGTCAATTCCTCATCTATATACGGGGCCTTAACAGTTCAGTCAATTCCTCATCTATATACGGGGCCTTAACAGTTCTAACAGTCAATTCCTCATCTATATACGGGGCCTTAACAGTTCAGTCAATTCCTCATCTATATACGGGGCCTTAACAGTTCTAACAGTCAATTCCTCATCTATATACGGGGCCTTAACAGTTCTAACAGTCAATTCCTCATCTATATACGGAGCCTTAACAGTTCTAACAGTCAATTCCTCATCAATATACGGAGCCTTAACAGTTCTAACAGTCAATTCCTCATCTATATACAGAGCCTTAACAGTTCTAACAGTCAGTTCCTCATCTATATACGGGGCCTTAACAGTTCTAACAGTCAATTCCTCATCTATATACGGAGCCTTAACAGTTCTAACAGTCAGTTCCTCATCTATATACGGAGCCTTAACAGTTCTAACAGTCAATTCCTCATCTATATACGGAGCCTTAACAGTTCTAACAGTCAGTTCCTCATCTATATACGGGGCCTTAACAGTTCTAACAGTCAATTCCTCATCTATATACGGGAGCCTTAACAGTTCTAACAGTCAATTCCTCATCAATATACGGGGCCTTAACAGTTCTAACAGTCAATTCCTCATCAATATACGGAGCCTTAACAGTTCTAACAGTCAATTCCTCATCTATATACGGAGCCTTAACAGTTCTAACAGTCAATTCCTCATCAATATACGGAGCCTTAACAGTTCTAACAGTCAATTCCTCATCTATATACGGAGCCTTAACAGTTCTAACAGTCAATTCCTCATCAATATACGGAGCCTTAACAGTTCTAACAGTCAATTCCTCATCTATATACGGAGCCTTAACAGTTCTAACAGTCAATTCCTCATCTATATACGGAGCCTTAACAGTTCTAACAGTCAGTTTCGTAATCAATATACGGAGCCTTAACAGTTCTAACAGTCAATTCCTCATCAATATACGGAGCCTTAACAGTTCTAACAGTCAGTTTCGTAATCAATATACGGGAGCCTTAACAGTTCTAACAGTCAATTCCTCATCAATATACGGAGCCTTAACAGTTCAGTCAATTCCTCATCAATATACGGAGCCTTAACAGTTCTAACAGTCAGTTCCTCATCAATATACGGAGCCTTAACAGTTCAGTCAATTCCTCATCTATATACGGAGCCTTAACAGTTCTAACAGTCAATTCCTCATCAATATACGGAGCCTTAACAGTTCAGTCAATTCCTCATCTATATACGGAGCCTTAACAGTTCTAACAGTCAATTCCTCATCAATATACGGAGCCTTAACAGTTCTAACAGTCAATTCCTCATCAATATACGGAGCCTTAACAGTTCAGTCAATTCCTCATCTATATACGGAGCCTTAACAGTTCTAACAGTCAATTCCTCATCAATATACGGGGCCTTAACAGTTCAGTCAATTCCTCATCTATATACGGAGCCTTAACAGTTCAGTCAATTCCTCATCAATATACGGGGCCTTAACAGTTCAGTCAATTCCTCATCAATATACGGAGCCTTAACAGTTCTAACAGTCAGTTTCGTAATCAATATACGGGGCCTTAACAGTTCTAACAGTCAGTTTCGTAATCAATATACTGAGCCTTAACAGTTCAGTCAATTCCTCATCAATATACGGAGCCTTAACAGTTCTAACAGTCAGTTTCGTAATCAATATACGGGGCCTTAACAGTTCTAACAGTCAGTTTCGTAATCAATATACTGAGCCTTAACAGTTCAGTCAATTCCTCATCTATATACGGAGCCTTAACAGTTCAGTCAATTCCTCATCAATATACGGGGCCTTAACAGTTCAGTCAATTCCTCATCAATATACGGGGCCTTAACAGTTCTAACAGTCAGTTTCGTAATCAATAATTGGAAGAAACAATTCCATAAATGCATCAAGTGCAGTGCCTGGGAGCTCCTCATTACACACATCAGACCAACTTATATTTTCTCATCTTCAACATAAGGAATCACTAGAAAACCTGATATCCTTCTTTAGGCCACTATATGATGGTCACTACATCCAATGGGCGTGGATACAGAGTTCTGGAAGCATTAGTAAAAGATGTGATCCATACACTTGTATGATACAGTTCCTGTACTGTTTGTAAACACCCTGGTAGGTTGATTAGTCATTTGAACCAGATTACAGGCCCTGGTTACAGAGAGTGGGTCTACCTTCTTGAGTGGACAGCTTGATGAAAACCAGTCTATATTCAGGTCTAAAAAAAAAGATAAATAGACCTATTTGTCAACATGGCACATTTTACCAAGATAATAGACACATATGAGATACGGTCTGAACATTATTTTGGGGTTCGTTGTGATGGCCTGTTTGGGATTTGGACTCCTGTTTTGTAGAAATAATAAGGACATTTCGACCAGATAAACATCCCTTTTCCCTTTTTACCAGATAGATATCTTAATTTGCCTAGTTTGGTTTGATGTAGGGATGCATTAGCTGAACCAACAGTGTTGCCAGACTGATAATCATGCAAAATGTGTGTTGTAGTCTAATTGATTCTGAATGAAACATGCATTATTGATGAACAAACACACGGATAGTGGCTCTACCTTTCCCTCTCTCTCTGTCTCTCTCTCTCTCTCTCTCTCTCTCTCTCTCTCTCTGTCTCTCTCTCTCTCTCTCTCTCTCTCTCCCTCTCCCCCTCTCTCTCTCTCTCTCTCTCTCTCTCTCTCTCCCTCTCCCCCCCTCTCTCTCTCTCTCTCTCTCCTCTGAGATGCTTCATTTACATCTTAAGACGCATATTAAGATGTGACCTTAAAGCATCTAGTTTATTGAGGAGATGTGTTATGTCTGACACAACCAGCCGTGTTATTTCTGACAAAGGAAATGTGTTAAGTCTGGAACAACCATCCTCCACAGAGTTGATGTGAGGCCTTAACTTTGTAACTCTGTAATCCTAAATCTCCTTTCTTAACCCTTACCTCACTCAACCTGCATTTGACCAGTGTAGGCTACATATACAGACCTTAATTTATGTTTTTAAATAGTGCTTTGTCACTTTTCTTGGAACGGGACTGACCATACCTTTATGGTTATGTGCTTTGCCACGTCTGGGATTGATATTCGTATGACGGAAAGTGTGATGTATCGCGTATGTTATATGGAACACCAGGGAACTACCCAAGTCAGCATTGGGGTATTGTGATGTGTGTGTGTGTGTGTGTGTGTGTGTGTGTGTGTGTGTGTGTCATTTGTTGTTATGAGATCAGGGAAAGTCACATTCTAATCCCATGTAACCCCTTGCTAATCGCTGTTCTTAACATACCTTTGCAGGTCTAGACTGGAGGTAACACTGCCCCTTAGAGGGAATACTGTGTGTGTATGTGTGTATGTGTGTGTGTGTGTGTGTGTGTGTGTTACACTGTCAGGAGATGTTTTCCCATCACTTTATTCTTGGGTGTAGCTAGGAATTATCCTGGCTGTATACTCCTCTATTCTCAATGATTATCTTGTCTGGATACTCCTCTATTCTCAATGATTATCTTGTCTGGATACTCCTCTATTCTCAATTATTATCCTGTCTGGATACTCCTCTATTCTCAATTATTATCCTGTCTGGATACTCCTCTATTCTCAATGATTGTCCTGTCTGGATACTTCTCTATTCTCAATGATTATCCTGGCTGGATACTCCTCTATTCTCAATGATTATCCTGTCTGGATACTTCTCTATTCTCATTGATTATCCTGTCTGGATACTTCTCTATTCTCAATGATTATCCTGGCTGGATACTTGCAGGCCTGCAGGGCTAGGGTATCTCCCACTCAGTCAGGCACAACAAACACACACACACACACACACACACACACACACACACACACACACACACACACACACACACACACACACACACACACACACACACACACACACACACACACAGGGAACTCCCTACTGGCTCCCACCCACGTTTTGGATTGCCAGGTTTTCTCCATGTAGTTAGATAGATTGAGTACTGTCACTGTGGCTAGCTGTTGTGGGCGAGGGGGACGGCAGTGCTGGACCGTGATAGACGGTTGGAGGAGGGTGGAGTGCTGGCAGCCCATATATTTACTGCACTGCAGCCAATACCAGGTGTCCCCAATTTCAGGGAGAGAAGGATATGTCCCTGTAAACCCAAGCACTACTGTACAAAAAGCTTATTTTAAATTCTTGTTTTATAGTTATTTTTTATAGCAGTAGTATCATTGAGAAATAGCTAATAGATAAGGAAGTATGAGAATGGTGCTGGAAGGGACAGCAGACATTTTATGGGCTCCTGACCCATTTTCTGAGCTGATTTTAACCATTTTTTTGTACATATTGTTTCCGCCATTGTTTCCTATGACCTGAAAAAAGAGCTTCTCAACATCAGAACAGCTATCACTAACCTCCATTTTGGATGAAGATTTCTACTTCGGTGAGTCGGCAGCGCAGGGCATACTGCTCACCCCCGGGACCAGGTCCTTAATCCCCGACACTCGGAAGAGGAAGAGACGGCGAAATAGAGGCCGACGAGCAGGTACACCGATGAATCTACTGCGGCGGGTGAATAATACACCCTGTGTTCTATTGGCGAAATGTCACTGGAGAATAAACTGGACGAACTCGGTTCGAGACAATCGTATCAACTCAAACAGGGAGTACCAGTGACGTGCTCAATACGGAAGTGGCCCGATGAAGTGGATGCTCAACTACAGGACTGTTTCGCAAGCACATACTGGAATATGTTCCGGGATTCATCTGATGGCATGGAGGAGTACACCAGATCAGTCACTGACTTCAATTAATAAGTGCCTCGATGACGTCGTCCCCACAGTACATATCCCAACCAGAAGCCATGGATTACGGGCAGCATCCGCACTGAGCTAAAGGCTAGAGCTGACGCTTTCAAGGAGCGGGACTCTAACCCGGACTCTTGTAATAAATCCCGCTATGCCCTCCGGCAAACATTCAAACAGGCAAAAGGTCAAAACAGGACTAAGATTGAATCCTACTACACCGGCTCTGATACTCTTTGCATGTGGCAGGGCTGGCACACTATCACGGGTTGCAAAGGGATACCCAGCCACGAGCTGCCCAGTGAGCGAGCCAACCAGACGAGCTAAATGCCTTCAATTTTAGTCTTTTATCAGACGCTCTTATCCAGAGTGACTTACAGTAGTGAGTGCATACATTTTCATACTTTTTTACATACGGGTCCCCTGTGGGAATCTAACCTACAATCTTGGCGTTGCAAGCACCACGCTCTACCAACTGAGCTACACGCTTCAAAGCAAGCAACACTGAACCATGCGTGAGAGCACCAGCTGTTCCAGACAACTGTTTGATCGCGCTCTCCGTAGCCGATGTGAGTAAGACCTTTAACGCATTACCAGGACGCGTACTCAAAGCATGCGCTGACCAGCGGGCAAGTGCCTTCACTGCTTAGTCCCCTCCTGTACTCCTTGTTTTCCTACAACTGTGTGCCTGTGCACCACTCCAACACCATCATTAAGTTTGCCTTCGACACAACGGTGATCACTGACGAACGATGAGACTGCCAAAAGGGAGGAGGTCAGAGACCTGGCAGTGTGGTGCCAGGACAACAACCTCTTCCTCAACATCAGCAAGACAAAGGAGCTGATTGTGGACTACAGGAAAAGGAAGGCCGAACACGCCCCATTCACATCAACAGGGCTTGAGTGGAGCGGGTCGAGAGCTTCAAGTTCCTTGGTGTCCACATCTCTAAGGATCTATCATGGTCCAAACACACCAACACAGTCGTAAAGAGGGCACTACAATACCTCTTCTCCTCAGGAGGCTTAAAAGATTTGGCATGGACCCTTAGATCCTTGTAAAGTTATTCAGCTGCACCATGGAGAGCATCTTGACTGGCAGCATCATCGCTTGGTATGGCAACTGCTTGGCTACTGACGGCAAGGCACTTCAAGTTTTTTTGACTCATCACATATGCTACTGCTGCTACTGCTACTACTACTGCTACTGCTACTGCTACTACTACTGTTACTACTATTACTACTACGGTTACTAATACTGCTACTGTTACTGCTACTACTACTGTTACTGCTACTACTACTGTTACTGTTACTGCTACTACTACTGTTACTGCTACTACTACTGTTACTGTTACTGCTACTACTACTGCTACTGCTACTACTGCTACTACTACTGCTACTGCTACTGTTACTACTACTGTTACTGCTACTACTACTACTACTGCTACTGCTACTGTTACTGTTACTGCTACTACTACTGTTACTGTTACTGCTACTACTACTGTTACTGCTACTGTTACTACTACTGTTACTGCTACTGCTACTACTAGTACTACTGCTGCTGTTACTGTTACTGCTAATACTACTACTGTTATTGCTACTGTTACTGCTACTACTACTACTACTACTGTTACTGCTACTATTACTACTGCTACTACTACTACTGTTATTGCTACTGTTACTGCTACTACTACTGCTACTGCTATTGTTACTGCTACTGCAACTACTGCTACTGCTACAGTTACTGCTACTGCTACTACTGCTACTACTACTACTGTTATTGCTACTGTTACTGCTACTACTACTACTGATATGGCTACTGTTACTGCTACTACTACTGTTACTACTACTGTTACTGCTACTATTACTACTGCTACTACTACTACTGTTATTGTTACTGTTACTGCTACTGCTACTGTTACTGCTACTACTACTGTTACTACTACTGTTATTGCTACTGCTACTGTTACTGCTACTACTACTGTTACTACTACTGTTACTGCTACTACTACTGTTACTACTACTGTTACTGCTACTGCTACTGTTACTGCTACTACTACTACTGTTACTACTACTGTTATTGCTACTGCTACTGTTACTGCTACTACTACTGTTACTACTACTGTTACTGCTACTACTACTGTTACTACTACTGTTACTGCTACTGCTACTGTTACTGCTACTACTACTACTGTTACTACTACTGTTATTGCTACTGCTACTGACGTGACGTTGTATTAGTACTGTTGCTCATCGAATGATTAAAGTTTCTAATTGCGTGATTAACTGAATCAAGCAATTATTAACTCATTAACCTGGGGCACCATGGGAAAACTAGTTTTTATTGAGTTTCTATTTCCCAAATTAACTAAAAAAATATCAGAATATTGATTTAACAACAGCCAGTTGCCTCTACCAATCTCGTTCTGAACGTCGTATAGCCCGTGAGTCTGCACGGACCCGGGTCTCACCAATGAGTTCCTACCACACCAATCTTAGTTTAATAATTATTTACTAAAAAGCTAAAGTGATGATAAAAGATACACATAGACATAACACATTATAGGCTATTGATTAGGACTTAGTATAACAGGCCAACACACTATGGCGCATGTCACCCACAATGGGGATTTCAATAGAGAGAGAAAACAGAAAGTACACAAGAGAAATCTACATTTGGGTGAATTTCTCTGCTATGCTATTCTAACCCTAGCCTTGCCCCAAACTGCCGCTCTTATGGGTCAGAATATAATGATGTAATTACGTGGGGATGATCTCCGAGGATTCTCTGCGTAGGCCTTCAGCTGTTCGATGACGCACTACTCCGACGCACCTCTCTGAGAGTCCTCCCGATGTCAGTGTCCTTTTTGGCTTAGGAGTCTCCCTTGCTCTGGAAGGGGTCTTCTGAGGACAGACAGCTCTGTAGCTCAGAGCTCACAGCATAGTAATGAAACCCTTTAGATACCACGATTCGATGGGAGATGGAGGCTAGGTGGTTAGACTTGAATTCACCCGCTTAGACACAGCTACTCATCCGTAGCTTGGGTAGAAAAGGATTTCTTTGTCCTCAAACTTGCGTTGCGTTCTGGGTTCGTTGACTTTTTAGACCTTGCTGCAGATGTGGTCACGTAGGTCTCCTGTAAATTCTATACTCACAGGTTTTATACCCTCGTGTCAGAAGTGGGCGTAACCGCCTTTAGGGCAATTCTCTGGGCGTACCAAGTTAATGAGGCAAGGTCTAGATGTTATTCAAATCCAATTTTAGACAACTAACTGTTACATTTCATCTTCCCCAAAACATTCTCTTTGATTTGGATATTTTCTATACAACGTACAATGTATAAACATCAAACATATACTAGGAAAACTCTTCACATTACAATGTTTTCGTAATAACGACACCTATTAACCTTTAATAAAAAAACAAAAATGACATACATTTTCATATTCCATCTATCGTCATGACGACCATTGTGGCTGACGGAAACCATTGTCCCAAAGTGCCTTTAGTTCATGTTAATGTTCTGAGGCTGGGTCTCCATAGTAACAGGACAAAGGAATTTGTCTGTGGCCTGAGATTTACCAGGGGTGTGAGGGGTCATAAACCCCCCACATCTTCAGACCCCTGGATCTCTCCTCCTCTGTTGGGGTTGGGAGATAATCTGTAGGGTTGTGATCTCCTGTAACCTGACCTGATCAGGACAGTCATGCCACTACTGTTACTGTTACTGCTACTACTACTGCTACTGCTACTGTTACTGTTAATTCTACTGTTACTGTTACTGCTACTACTACTGCTACTGCTACTGTTACTGTTACTGTTACTGCTACTACTACTGCTACTGTTACTGCTACTGCTACTGCTACTGCTACTGTTACTGTTACTGCTACTACTACTGCTACTGCTACTGTTACTGCTACTGTTACTGTTACTGCTACTACTACTGCTACTGTTACTGTTACTGCTACTACTACTGCTACTGCAACTGTTACTGCTACTGTTACTGTTACTGCTACTACTACTGCTACTGCTACTGTTACTGTTACTACTACTGTTACTGTTACTGTTACTGCTACTGTTACTGTTACTACTACTGTTACTGTTACTGTTACTGTTACTGTTACTACTACTGTTACTGCTACTGCTACTGTTACTACTACTGTTACTGTTACTGCTACTGTTACTGTTACTGCTACTGTTACTGTTACTGTTACTACTACTGTTACTGTTACTGTTACTGTTACTACTACTGTTACTGCTACTGCTACTGTTACTGTTACTACTACTGCTACTGTTACTGCTACTACTACTGTTACTGTTACTGTTACTGCTACTGTTACTACTACTGTTACTGTTACTGCTACTGTTACTGCTACTACTACTGTTACTGCTACTGTTACTGTTACTGCTACTGCTACTGTTACTGTTACTGCTAATACTACTGTTACTGTTACTGTTACTGCTACTGTTACTGTTACTGCTACTGCTACTGTTACTGTTACTGCTAATACTACTGTTACTGTTACTGCTACTGTTACTGTTACTGTTACTGCTACTGTTACTGCTACTACTACTGTTACTGCTACTGTTACTGTTACTGTTACTGCTAATACTACTGTTACTGCTACTACTACTGTTACTACTTCTACAGTTATTGCTACTATTACTACTACTACTACTACTACTACTACTACAGCTACTGCTACTGCTACTACTACTACTACTAATACTACTACTACTACTACTGCTACTACTACTATTACTACTGTTATTGCTACTGCTACTGTTACTGCTACTGTTACTGTTACTGCTACTGTTACTGTTACTGCTACTGCTACTGTTACTGCTAATACTACTGTTACTGTTACTGCTACTGTTACTGCTACTGTTACTGCTACTACTACTGTTACTGCTACTGTTACTGTTACTGTTACTGCTAATACTACTGTTACTGCTACTACTACTGTTACTACTACTACAGTTATTGCTACTATTACTACTACTACTACTACTACTACTACTACTACAGCTACTGCTACTGCTACTACTACTACTACTAATACTACTACTACTACTACTGCTACTGCTACTACTACTACAGTTACTGCTACTGCTTCTACTACTACTACAGTTACTGCTACTGCTTCTACTACTACTACTGCTACTGCTACTACAGTTACTACTGCTACTACTATTACTGCTACTACTACTACAGTTACTACTACTGCTACTACTACTACTACTATTACTGCTACTGCTACTACAGTTACTACTACTGCTACTGTTACTGTTGCTGCTACTGTTGCTTCTGCTACTTATTCTAAAATGGATAACATTATTTATTTTTCCTTGTCAATCTACACACAATCCCCATAATGACAAAGCAAAAACACAATTTAATTAAAAAATACCTTATTTATATAAAGTATTCAGACCCTTTGCTATGAGAATCGAAATTGAGCTCAGGTGCATCCTGTTTCAATTGATCATCCTTGAGATGTTTCGACAACTTGATTAGAGGCCACCTGTTGTAAATTAAATTGATTGGACATGATTTCCCACAGTTGACAGTGCATGTCAGAGCAAAAACCAAGCCATTAGGTCGAAAGAATTGTCCGTAGAGCTCCAAGACAGGATTGCGTCGAGGCACAGATCTGAGGAAGGGTATCAAAAAATGTATGCAGCATTTAAGGTCCCCAAAAACACAGTGGCCTCCATCATTCTTAAATGGAAGAAGTTTGGAACTACCAAGACTCTTCCCAGAGCTGGCCTCCAGGCCAAACTGAGCAATTTGGGAAGACGGGCCTTGGTCAGGGAGGTGACAATGACACGGCTGACCCAGATCTGGGACTCGGGCTACCTGTAGCCTGCATTGCCACGCTACGGATCAGTTGATAGAGCATGGCGCTTGCAACAGACAGGATTGTGGGTTCGATTCCCAGGGCCGTCCCATGATGTAAAATATATAGCACACGTAAGTCGCTTTGGATAAAGCGTGTGCTATGTGGCATGTATTGTTACCAGCTTGCCTGCCTGTTGTCTGTAGCCCACTTTAGGCCTACCTACACAACCGTGAGAGATGAGTTCACCATGATCTCATTAGTTCATTATGAGTCATCCCCATAGTAACGAGAGAAGCCATTGCGTGGTTATGAAAACGAGGGCCACGTCAGGTGTCGGTTGGGTTAACGGATGTCACCGGGTTGTAGAGGTTACATATTGATGTGTGTGAAGCGAGCTATAATTAGGCTCTGCTTTTTTTTATACTGTTTGGCTACTTTGTGGGAAATGTTAAAATAATTCATGATAAGATCATAAGCTCATTTTTTGTTTTCTGTTGTAAACCTATTTTGCTACCGTGTTCCCTAATGAACCCCATGTTCTATCTATCAGTCCCTGACTGATTTCCTTATATGAACTGCGACTCAGCCAAAAATCTTTGAAATTGTTGCATGTTGCGTTTATATATTTTTTTGTTCGGTGTACAATGTTTTGTATTAAAATCTCCATTTTGAGATCGTAGCAGTGGGATAAGGAGTAGTTCCTCTGCGTGTCTGAAACACCTCAAATACGTCATGAGGATTGTATCTCGTAGGTCTCCCACGTTTGACCAGTATTTCTGTTTGTTTTTTTACCTTGAATGCACATGACGCAAACATGTCTCACCTCTCGACAGTTTGTCCCGCATTTCTCACCTATTGCCTTCTGTTTCTCCTCTGTAGGGAAATGAAGCAAGTTACCCCCTGGAAATGTGCTCGCATTGTAAGTGTCTTTCATTTACTAACTGCCCGTTCTTAGCCAGAAAAGGAAACCTCCTCCCTCTGCCCTCTCCTACTTTTGCTTGTCTGGTCTTGCTTGCTGTATCTGTTTTCTCAGACTAGCCGACATTGTCACAGAGCTTCAAACGCTCCAAAGAAACCCAACCAAAACACAGACAGCGTAGATATGTAGATTAAACTAAGACGACACTGAGGGGCTCTGCCAGGCTTTCTGCTGGAACCAGGGGAGACGCACAGGGACAAGCAAGCAGCCTGAGGAGAGACTTAATTAGTCTGGGATATATCCAGCTCCATAAGGACCCCCCCCCCCTCTCCCCACAGACCATGCTTCTCCTCCAACCTTCCTCTCCCTATATCAACAGCTGTTCACCTCATCAGCCAGACAGGCAGAAAAAAGAGAAAGACAGAAATAGTGACAGACAGACAGACTGATGGTCCCAATTCTCTCCCTAGTCCTTGTCCTTGGCCCCAACTCTTCAATGTTTGTTTGCAATACTGTTGAAGCTCCACTCCAATGCTCAGACAGACAGACAGACAGACAGACAGACAGACAGACAGACAGACAGACAGACAGACAGACAGACAGACAGACAGATACTCCCGTGACTATCCCTCAGCCCAATTACTATTCTTCCTCCGCCTCCCCACACTTGTTCACTTCCCTGAAGGATTTTAAAAGCTTTGGGAATTGAACCTCTTACCCCAGCTCCAATATCCATCATGAGCTAATGGCTAACCCACTAAGCTAAATGTGTAGCGTCTTTGGTCAAGGAACTCTCGTCTCTCAGCTGGCTTGGGCCTGCTGCTGGCTGGGGCCTGCTGCTGGCTGGGGCCTGCTGCTGACTGGGGCCTGCTGCTGGCTGGGGCTTTCTGCTGGCTGGTGCCTTCTGCTGGCTGGTGCCTGCTGCTGGTCGGGGCCTGCTGCTGACTGGGGCCTGCTGCTGGCTGGGGCTTTCTGCTGGCTGGTGCCTGCTGCTGGCCGGGGCCTGCTGCTGGGCTGAACCAAGGTTGTGGGTCACATGACATTGAATGTGTGAGCTACTTCGGATTGCTTTAGTTAAGCCCCTGAAGTTCATTAGTTATTGAGCCTCACTGTTTGCAGCTACTATGTCAACTTCACCCAAAGACAGATCTGTAAAGTTAGGCTTCAATCACCACATCCAGACCAGTACAATAGATTCAACAGGTTTATGTTAGGTTTAACACTTTATGACCAGGCAAGTTTACACACACACTGGTGCTGTTATTGTCATTTTCATGACATTTTCTCTTGTACTTTATTTCAGAATTATTATTATTATTTTATTTTTTTTACAGATTTTATGGATTTTACTACAATTTCTACAATTACCAACTCAAAAAATGCAAAAAAAAAGTCCAAAACAAATCTATTTATAATACTTTTTATTATTGCTCCCCTAATGAATAGTTCTTTATTACAGAGTAAAACAGCACAGATTTGTTTTTACATTTACAATTCTATTATTAACATTTATTTAGCAATTTACCTCATTACCATAACACAATTATTTTCTTCTTCTAATATTCCCTAAATACATTATCAATACATTATCAATACATTATCAACCTGTGCAGAGATTCAGTAGCGCAATACATTATCAATACATTATCAATACATTATCAATACATTATCAACCTGTACAGAGATTCAGTAACCCAATACATTATCAACCTGTACAGAGATTCAGTAACGCAATACATTATCAACCTGTACTGAGCTCTATCAGAGATTCAGTAACTCAATACATCATCAACCTGTACTGAGCTCTATCAGAGATTCAGTAACTCAATACATTATCAACCTGTACAGAGATTCAGTAACGCAATACATTATCAACCTGTACAGAGATTCAGTAACGCAATACATTATCAACCTGTACAGAGATTCAGTAACGCAATACATTATCAACCTGTACTGAGCTCTATCAGAGATTCAGTAACTCAATACATCATCAACCTGTACTGAGCTCTATCAGAGATTCAGTAACTCAATACATTATCAACCTGTACAGAGATTCAGTAACGCAATACATTATCAACCTGTACAGAGATTCAGTAACGCAATACATTATCAACCTGTACAGAGATTCAGTAACCCAATACATTATCAACCTGTACAGAGATTCAGTAACGCAATACATTATCAACCTGTACAGAGATTCAGTAACGCAATACATTATCAACCTGTACAGAGATTCAGTAACGCAATACATTATCAACCTGTACAGAGATTCAGTAACGCAATACATTATCAACCTGTACAGAGATTCAGTAACGCAATACATTATCAACCTGTACAGAGATTCAGTAACCCAATACATTATCAACCTGTACAGAGATTCAGTAACGCAATACATTATCAACCTGTACAGAGATTCAGTAACCCAATACATCATCAACCTGTACAGAGATTCAGTAACCCAATACATCATCAACCTGTACAGAGATTCAGTAACCCAATACATTATCAACCTGTACAGAGATTCAGTAACGCAATACATTATCAACCTGTACAGAGATTCAGTAACCCAATACATTATCAACCTGTACTGAGCTTCAGTAACCCAATACATCATCAACCTGTACTGAGCTCTATCAGAGATTCAGTAACCCAATACATCATCAACCTGTACTGAGCTCTATCAGAGATTCAGTAACCCAACACATTATCAACCTGTACTGAGATTCAGTAACCCAATACATCATCAACCTGTACTGAGCTCTATCAGAGATTCAGTAACCCAATACATCATCAACCTGTACTGAGCTCTATCAGAGATTCAGTAACCCAATACATTATCAACCTGTACAGAGATTCAGTAACCCAATACATCATCAACCTGTACTGAGCTCTATCAGAGATTCAGTAACCCAATACATCATCAACCTGTACTGAGCTCTATCAGAGATTCAGTAACCCAATACACCATCAACCTGTACTGAGCTCTATCAGAGATTCAGTAACCCAATACATTATCAACCTGTACTGAGCTCTATCAGAGATTCAATAACTCAATACATCATCAACCTGTACTGAGCTCTATCAGAGATTCAGTAACCCAATACATTATCAACCTGTACTGAGCTCTATCAGAGATTCAATAACTCAATACATCATCAACCTGTACTGAGCTCTATCAGAGATTCAGTAACCCAATACATTATCAACCTGTACTGAGCTCTATCAGAGATTCAATAACTCAATACATCATCAACCTGTACTGAGCTCTATCAGAGATTCAGTAACCCAATACATGGTCTTCACAATGATAGTGGATTTTTGCAAATGCGTCAGGGTTTTGTAACTCAATTTTCTACAGACATGTTTAAAACTGGTTTAATGAGAATCATCCATAAACACACACACACACACACACACACACACACACACACACACACACACACACACACACACACACACACACTGCACTGGCAGCAGTCAGTACCTGAAACTGTTTCTGCCTGTTTGAGCCTCCAAAAATAACCATGGCCTGCTTGTTGGAGTTCCTTGTTGCTAGGGGTTTCCCAGAGCCAGAGCAACGGTTGTCGAGGGGAGGGGTTAGGGAGGGGAGCAGTTTTTTTTTCTTCTCATGACCACATTGCTATAAATATTGAACCATCTCTCAGCCTGCGACGCGCACGCACGCACACACACACACACGCACGCACGCACGCACGCACGCACGCACGCACGCACGCACGCACGCACGCACGCACGCACACACACACACACACACACACACACACACACACACACACACACACACACACACACACACACACACACACACACACACACACACACACACACACACACACACACAGCAGCAGCATTCATTAACTGCATTCCTTTGGTGTCATCCTGACTGGCCAGATATCAGATTTCACTAATGTACAGAGGCCTGATTCACCTCTGGCCCCTCCACACACTGGCCTAGATGAGGGTGAAGGAGAGTGGGAGAGAGAGAGAGACAGAGAGATGCAGAGAGAGAGACAGAGAGAGACAGAGAGAGAGAGAGAGAGAGAGAGAGAGAGAGAGATGCAGACCGGGAGTTAGAGGGGGAGAGAGAGAGACAGAGAGAGAGAGAGAGAGAGAGAGAGAGAGATGCAGACCGGGAGTTAGAGGGGGAGAGAGAGAGACAGAGAGAGATGCAGAGAGAGAGACAGAGAGAGAGACAGACAGACAGACAGACAGACAGACAGACAGCGAGAGAGAGAGAGACAGAGAGAGAGAGAGAGAGAGACAGACAGACAGACAGACAGACAGACAGACAGACAGACAGACAGACAGACAGACAGACAGACAGACAGCGAGAGAGAGAGAGAGAGAGAGAGAGAGATGCAGACCGGGAGTTAAAGGGAGAGAGAGAGAGAGAGAGAGATGCAGACCGAGAGTTAGAGGGGGAGAGAGAGAGAGAGAGAGATGCAGACCGAGAGTTAGAGGGGGAGAGAGAGAGAGAGAGAGATGCAGACCGAGAGTTAGAGGGGGAGAGAGAGAGAGAGAAGGAAAGAGTACTCTTTTTTTTTAAGTAAAAGGAAACTCCCGAGTAACACAATCCTACAGATACCTACCTATCTACAGGATCAGAGGTCAGAGTGGAGTTATCTCTCTGCCTCAGTGCCTGTACCTGTGGTTCCATTACAAAGCTTTATAATGTGTACAAGCCACCTACACCAGTAGCAAGTTCTATTCTTCGAGGTATCAGACTTTAACTATTGTATTCAGACTGTTCTACTAAATCATGTAGCTTACAGTCCAATTTATGCATTTGGAGATATTATGAATAGTGAAATCCTTACATGTAGATTTGATGTTGAGTTTGCTGCACACCAAAATCCCTTTAGCGAGCTATACAGTATATAGCCTACAGCATATATCCTACAGTATATAGCCTACAGCATATAACCTATAGTATATAACCTACAGTATATATCCTACAGTATATATCCTACAGTATATAACCTACAGTATATAACCTACAGTATATATCCTACAGTATATAACCTACAGTATATATCCTACAGTATATAGCCTACAGTATATATCCTACAGTATATATCCTACAGTATATATCCTACAGTATATAGCCTACAGTATATATCCTACAGTATATAACCTACAGTATATATCCTACAGCATATAACCTACAGTATATATCCTACAGTATATAACCTACAGTATATATCCTACAGTATATATCCTACAGTATATAGCCTACAGTATATAACCTACAGTATATAGCCTACAGTATATAGCCTACAGTATATATCCTACAGCATATAACCTACAGTATATATCCTACAGTATATAACCTACAGTATATATCCTACAGTATATATCCTACAGTATATAGCCTACAGTATATAGCCTACAGTATATAACCTACAGTATATAGCCTACAGTATATATCCTACAGTTTATAACCTACAGTATATATCCTACAGTATATATCCTACAGTATATAGCCTACAGTATATAGCCTACAGTATATAACCTACAGTATATAGCCTACAGTATATATCCTACAGTATATATCCTACAGTATATAACCTACAGTATATAGCCTACAGTATATAGCCTACAGTATATATCCTACAGTGCATTCGGAAAGAATTCAGACCCCTTGACCTTTTCCAAATGTTGTTACGTTACAGCCTTATTCTAAAATGGAGTAAATAGTCCCCCCCCCATCTATCTACACACAATACCCCATAATGACATCACAATACCCCATAATGACATCACAATACCCCATAATGACATCACAATACCCCATAATGACGAAGCAAAAACAGGTTTTTATAAATTTTTGCAAATGTATAAAAAATAACTTTAAAAAACGGAGGGACCTCCCGAGTGTCGCAGCGGTCTAAGGCACTGCAGTGCTAGAGGCATCACTACAGATCTGGGTTCGATCCCAGGCTCTATCACAGCCGGGTATGATCGGGAGTCCCATAGGGCGGCTCACAATTGGCCCAGCGTTGTCTGGGTTAGGGGAGGGTTTGGCCGGGAGGGGCTTTACTTCCGATCACAGCCGGCTGTGATACAGCTCGGGATCGAACCCGGGTCTGTAGTGACACCTCTAGCACTGCAGTGCCTTAGACCGCTGCGTCACTCGGGAGGTCCCTTCTGAAGCCACTCCTGCGTTGTCTTGGCTGTGTGCTTAGGGTCGTTGTCCTGTTGAAAGGTGAACCTTCGCCTCAGTCTGAGGTCCTGAGCCCACTTGAGCTGGTTTTCATCAAGTACTTTGAGATGTATTTTGAGTCTCATAGCAAAGGGTCTGAATACTTATGTAAATACGTTTTTTTTTTTTTTTTGGTGATATTTCAGTTTTTTAAACCTGTTTTTGCTTTGTCATTATGGGGTATTGTGTGTAGATTGATAAGGAAAAATAAATAATTGAATCTATTTTAGAATAAAAACGTGTAAAAAGTCTGGTGGTCTTAATACTTTCCTAATGTAATATGTTAATTAGCAGATGCTTTTATCCAAAATAACTTATAGTCATGCGTGCATACATTTGACATTCCCGTGAATCAAATCCACATTCCTGGCTTTGCAAGCGTCATGCTCTACCAACTGAGACATACAGGACTACTGTCTAATGACCTGACCTTATTGTAGTATGATCTAAAATAAGGACGTGCGACAACAAGGTTCTGTTTATTAACGTAACCCTCGCATGTCCTACATAGGTACGGATACCCCCAAGGGACATCCTACTACACTTATAATTCATTACATTTTCATCGCTCAACATTGGAGAGACAACTAATGAATACATTTACTCAAAAACGTTTCATTTTTCTAATAATCTCTCTCCAAAAAGACCCAAACTAGTGGTGAATACTGAGACACCAACTGGACCTGAACCTGGATCCAGAGCTGAATACTGAGACACCAACTAGACCTGGATCTAGAGCTGAATACTGAGACACCTGGACATGGAGCTAGTGGTGAATACTGAGACACCAACTGGACCTGGACCTGGATCCAGAGCTGAATACTGAGACACCAACTGGACCTGGACATGGAGCTAGTGGTGAATACTGAGACACCAACTGGACCTGAACCTGGATCCAGAGCTGAATACTGAGACACCAACTGGACCTGGACATGGAGCTAGTGGTGAATACTGAGACACCAACTGGACCTGAACCTGGATCCAGAGCTGAATACTGAGACACCAACTGGACCTGGACATGGAGCTAGTGGTGAATACTGAGACACCAACTGGACCTGAACCTGGATCCAGAGCTGAATACTGAGACACCAACTGGACCTGGACATGGAGCTAGTGGTGAATACTGAGACACCAACTGGACCTGGACATGGATCTAGAGCTGAATACTGAGACACCAACTGGACCTGGACCTGGATCTAGAGCTGAATACTGAGACACCAACTGGACCTGAACCTGGATCCAGAGCTGAATACTGAGACACCAACTGGACCTGGATCTAGAGCTGAATACTGAGACACCAACTGGACCTGGACATGGATCCAGAGCTGAATACTGAGACACCAACTGGACCTGGACCTGGATCTAGAGCTGAATACTGAGACACCAACTGGACCTGGACCTGGATCTAGAGTTGAATACTGAGACACCAACTGGACCTGGACATGGATCCAGAGCTGAATACTGAGACACCAACTGGACCTGGACATGGATCCAGAGCTGAATACTGAGACACCAACTGGACCTGGACATGGATCCAGAGCTGAATACTGAGACACCAACTGGACCTGGACATGGATCTAGAGCTTTATACTGAGACACCAACTGGACCTGGACCTGGATCTAGAGCTGAATACTGAGACACCAACTGGACCTGGACATGGATCTAGAGCTGAATACTGAGACACCAACTGGACCTGGACATGGATCTAGAGCTGAATACTGAGACACCTGGACATGGAGCTAGTGGTGAATACTGAGACACCAACTGGACCTGGAGCTAGTGGTGAATACTGAGACACCCACTGGACATGGACCTGGATCTAGAGCTGAATACTGAGACACCAACTGGACCTGAACCTGGATCTAGTGCTGAATACTGAGACACCTGGACATGGAGCTAGAGCTGAATACTGAGACACCTGGACATGGAGCTAGTGGTGAATACTGAGACACCAACTGGACCTGGACCTGGATCCAGAGCTGAATACTGAGACACCAACTGGACCTGGACATGGAGCTAGTGGTGAATACTGAGACACCAACTGGACCTGAACCTGGATCCAGAGCTGAATACTGAGACACCAACTGGACCTGGACATGGAGCTAGTGGTGAATACTGAGACACCAACTGGACCTGAACCTGGATCCAGAGCTGAATACTGAGACACCAACTGGACCTGGACATGGAGCTAGTGGTGAATACTGAGACACCAACTGGACCTGAACCTGGATCCAGAGCTGAATACTGAGACACCAACTGGACCTGGACATGGAGCTAGTGGTGAATACTGAGACACCAACTGGACCTGGACATGGATCTAGAGCTGAATACTGAGACACCAACTGGACCTGGACCTGGATCTAGAGCTGAATACTGAGACACCAACTGGACCTGAACCTGGATCCAGAGCTGAATACTGAGACACCAACTGGACCTGGATCTAGAGCTGAATACTGAGACACCAACTGGACCTGGACATGGATCCAGAGCTGAATACTGAGACACCAACTGGACCTGGACCTGGATCTAGAGCTGAATACTGAGACACCAACTGGACCTGGACCTGGATCTAGAGCTGAATACTGAGACACCAACTGGACCTGGACATGGATCCAGAGCTGAATACTGAGACACCAACTGGACCTGGACATGGATCCAGAGCTGAATACTGAGACACCAACTGGACCTGGACATGGATCCAGAGCTGAATACTGAGACACCAACTGGACCTGGACATGGATCTAGAGCTTTATACTGAGACACCAACTGGACCTGGACCTGGATCTAGAGCTGAATACTGAGACACCAACTGGACCTGGACATGGATCTAGAGCTGAATACTGAGACACCAACTGGACCTGGACATGGATCTAGAGCTGAATACTGAGACACCTGGACATGGAGCTAGTGGTGAATACTGAGACACCAACTGGACCTGGAGCTAGTGGTGAATACTGAGACACCCACTGGACATGGACCTGGATCTAGAGCTGAATACTGAGACACCAACTGGACCTGAACCTGGATCTAGTGCTGAATACTGAGACACCTGGACATGGAGCTAGAGCTGAATACTGAGACACCTGGACATGGAGCTAGTGGTGAATACTGAGACACCCACTGGACCTGGAGCTAGTGGTGAATACTGAGACACCCACTGGACATGGAGCTAGTGGTGAAGACTGAGACACCTGGACATGGAGCTAGTGGTGAATACTGAGACACCTGGACATGGAGCTAGTGGTGAATACTGAGACACCTGGACATGCAGCTAGTGGTGAAGACTGAGACACCTGGACATGGAGCTAGTGGTGAATACTGAGACACCTGGACATGGAGCTAGTGGTGATGACTGAGATACCAACTGGACATGGAGCTAGTGGTGAATACTGAGACACCTGGACCTGGAGCTAGTGGTGAATACTGAGACACCTGGACATGCAACTAGTGGTGAATACTGAGACACCTGGACATGGAGCTAGTGGTGAATACTGAGACACCTGGACATGGAGCTAGTGGTGAATACTGAGACACCTGGACATGGAGCTATTGGTGAATACTGAGACACCTGGACATGCAGCTAGTGGTGAATACTGAGACACCTGGACATGGAGCTAGTGGTGAAGACTGAGACACCTGGACATGGAGCTAGTGGTGAATACTGAGACACCTGGACATGGAGCTAGTGGTGAATACTGAGACACCTGGACATGGAGCTAGTGGTGAATACTGAGACACCTGGACATGGAGCTAGTGGGGAATACTGAGACAGCTGGACATGGAGCTAGTGGTGAATACTGAGACACCCACTGGACCTGGAGCTAGTGGTGAAGACTGAGACACCTGGACATGGAGCTAGTGGTGAATACTGAGACACATGGACATGGAGCTAGTGGTGAATACTGAGACACCACCTGGACATGGAGCTAGTGGTGAATACTGAGACACTTGGACATGGAGCTAGTGGTGAATACTGAGACACCTGGACCTGGAGCTAGTGGTGAATACTGAGACACCCACTGGACCTTGAGCTAGTGGTGAATACTGAGACACCTGGAGCTAGTGGTGAATACTGAGACACCTGGACATGGAGCTAGTGGTGAATACTGAGACACCTGGACATGCAGCCAGTGGTGAATACTGAGACACCTGGACATGGAGCTAGTGGTGAATACTGAGACACCTGGACATGGAGCTAGTGGTGAATACTGAGACACCTGGACATGGAGCTAGTGGTGAATACTGAGACACCCACTGGACATGGAGCTAGTGGTGAATACTGAGACACCTGGACATGCAGCTAGTGGTGAATACTGAGACACCTGGACATGGAGCTAGTGGTGAATACTGAGACACCTGGACCTGCAGCTAGTGGTGAATACTGAGACACCTGGACATTGAGCTAGAGCTGAATACTGAGACACCCACTGGACATGGAGCTAGTGGTGAATACTGAGACACCTGGACATGGAGCTAGTGGTGAATACTGAGACACCTGGACATGGAGCTAGTGGTGAATACTGAGACACCTGGACATGGAGCTAGTGGGGAATACTGAGACATCTGGACCTGGAGCTAGTGGTGAATACTGAGACACCCACTGGACCTGGAGCTAGTGGTGAAGACTGAGACACCTGGACATGGAGCTAGTGGTGAATACTGAGACACATGGACATGGAGCTAGTGGTGAATGCTGAGACACCACCTGGACATGGAGCTAGTGGTGAATACTGAGACACCTGGACATGGAGCTAGTGGTGAATACTGAGACACCTGGACATGGAGCTAGTGGTGAATACTGAGACACCCACTGGACATCGAGCTAGTGGTGAATACTGAGACACCTGGACCTGCCTTTCAGAACTCATGTTAAAACACCACCTGCCTGATATCATACAAACTAAAATATATAAACCCACACCAACTTAGGATAGGTTTGTTCCAGCCCCTCCCTAACAGGAGAAACACAGAGATAAAGGCTCTGTTCAACAACCTAAAGAACAGGAGAAACACAGAGATAAAGGCTCTGTTCAACAACCTAAAGAACAGGAGAAACACACAGAGATAATGGCTCTGTTCAACAACCTAAAGAACAGGAGACACACAGAGATAAAGGCTCTGTTCAACAACCTAAAGAACAGGAGAAACACACAGAGATAAAGGCTCTGTTCAACAACCTAAAGAACAGGAGAAACACACAGAGATAATGGCTCTGTTCAACAATCTAAAGAACAGGAGACACACAGAGATAAAGGCTCTGTTCAACAACCTAAAGAACAGGAGAAACACACAGAGATAAAGGCTCTGTTCAACAACCTAAAGAACAGGAGACACACAGAGATAAAGGCTCTGTTCAACAACCTAAAGAACAGGAGAAACACACAGAGATAAAGGCTCTGTTCAACAATCTAAAGAACAGGAGAAACACAGAGATAATGGCTCTGTTCAACAATCTAAAGAACAGGAAACACAGAGATAAATGCTCTGTTCAACAACCTAAAGAACAGGAGACACACAGAGATAAAGTGGGTGTAGTTTTTGGTTTGTCATTATGGGGTATTGTGTGTAGGATGATGAGTTGAAAAAAACGATTGAATCCACTTTAGAATAAGGCTGTTACGTAACACAATGAGGGAAAAAGTCAAGGGGTCTGAATACTTGGAGACATTTCAAGCTAGGGAGACGCTTTTACCCAAACCAACTTGCAGTCATTCACACACACATTTTGGTATCGGTGGTTCCAGCAGGAATTGAACCCACTGTCTTAGCGACGCTAGCACCCGTGCTCTACCAGCAGGAATTGAACCCACTGTCTTAGCGACGCTAGCACCCGTGCTCTACCAGCAGGATTTGAACCCACTGTCTTAGCGACGCGAGCACCCGTGCTCTACCAGCAGGAATTGAACCCACTGACTTAGCGACGCAAGTCCCCGTGCTCTACCAGCAGGAATTGAACCCACTGTCTTAGCGATGTAAGCCCCCGGGCTCTACCAGCAGGAATTGAACCCACTGTCTTAGTGATGTAAGCCCCCGGGCTCTGCCAGCAGGAATTGAACCCACTGTCTTAGCGACGCTAGCACCCGTGCTCTACCAGCAGGAATTGAACCCACTGTCTTAGCGACGCTAGCCCCCGTGCTCTACCAGCAGGAATTGAACCCACTGTCTTAGCTACGCTAGCCCCCGTGCTCTACCAATTTAGCTACAGAGGAACACAACTCTGTTCTGCTTGCTCATACTCATGGCCTCAAACACGTTGTCTGACTAAAACCAACAGCCTAGTTTCCTGCTCCTAGTACAGGCTGCGCTATTCAACCATGTTTCTGAAACCTAGCCTTGAACAGGACGTTTAAGGACACACAAATGATTTAGAGAAGACATTTTAAATCTAGACCTCAACGCCAGTTCCACTGCTTTACTTCATTCGTCTCATTTAATAAGGTGGGGGGGACAACAGAAACTAGGTGGGATCAGTACTCTGTAATGGTCGGAGCTCTACAGGGCAGGAAACTCTCCTCGGGGACTGGGACATCTAGGGCTGTTCATAGTACCCACATCGACAACAGATGTACATTCACTGAACTGGAAGATTTCAGGCAATGTTTGTAGAGAACTTGATCTTTGTGTTTGTTTCCGCCTGTGTTTTAAAGTATGTTGTTGTCTAAGGTCTGTATCAGGTCTGTAGTTGTATCAGGTCTGTAGTTGTATCAGGTCTGTTGGTGTATCAGGTCTGTTGTTGTCTCAGGTCTGTATGAGGTCTGTTGATGTATCAGGTCTGTTGGTGTATCAGGTCTGTTGTTGTATCAGGTCTGTTGGTGTATCAGGTCTGTTGTTGTCTCAGGTCTGTATGAGGTCTGTAGTTGTATCAGGTCTGTTGTTGTATCCAGTCTGTTGTTGTCTCAGGTCTGTATGAGGTCTGTTGTTGTATCAGGTCTGTTGTTGTATCAGGTCTGTTGTTGTATCAGGTCTGTAGTTGTATCAGGTCTGTTGTTGTATCCGGTCTGTTGGTGTATCAGGTCTGTATGAGGTCTGTTGTTGTATCAGGTCTGTTGTTGTATCAGGTCTGTTGTTGTATCAGGTCTGTTGTTGTATCAGGTCTGTAGTTGTATCAGGTCTGTTGTTGTATCAGGTCTGTTGTTGTATCAGGTCTGTATCGGGTATGTTGGTGTATCAGGTCTGTTGTTGTATCAGGTCTGTATGAGGTCTGTTGTTGTATCAGGTCTGTATGAGGTCTGTTGTTGTATCAGGTCTGTTGTTGTATCAGGTCTGTAGTTGTATCAGGTCTGTTGTTGTATCAGGTCTGTTGTTGTATCAGGTCTGTATCGGGTATGTTGGTGTATCAGGTCTGTTGTTGTATCAGGTCTGTATGAGGTCTGTTGTTGTATCAGGTATGTTGGTGTATCATGAATAATGTAGGGTATGTAAACATTATATTAGGTAGCATTGTTTAAAGTGGCTAGTGATATATTTTACCTCATTTCCCATCAATTCCCATTATTAAAGTGGCTGGAGTTGAGTCAGTGTGTTGGCAGCAGACACTCAATGTTAGTGGTGGCTGTTTAACAGTCTGATTGCCTTGAGATAGAAGCTGTTTTTCAGTCTCTCGGTCCCAGCTTTGATGCACCTGTACTGACCTCGCCTTCTGGATGATAGCGGGGTGAACAGGCAGTGGCTCGGGTGGTTGTTGTCCTTGATGATCTTTATGGCCTTCCTGTGACATCGGGTGGTTGTTGTCCTTGATGATCTTTATGGCCTTCCTGTGACATCGGGTGGTGTGTTGGTGTATCAGGTCTGTTGTTGTATCAGGTCTGTATGAGGTCTGTTGTTGTATCAGGTCTGTGTGAGGTCTGTTGTTGTATCAGGGTCTGTTGGTATATCAGGTCTGTTGTTGTATCAGGTCTGTTGGTGTATCAGGTCTGTTGTTGTATCAGGTCTGTATGAGGTCTGTTGTTGTATCAGGTATGTTGGTGTATCAGGTCTGTTGTTGTATCAGGTCTGTATGAGGTCTGTTGTTGTATCAGGTCTGTGTGAGGTCTGTTGTTGTATCAGGTCTGTTGGTATATCAGGTCTGTTGTTGTATCAGGTCTGTTGGTGTATCAGGTCTGTTGTTGTATCAGGTCTGTATGAGGTCTGTTGTTGTATCAGGTATGTTGGTGTATCAGGTCTGTTGTTGTATCAGGTCTGTATGAGGTCTGTTGTCGTATCAGGTATGTTGTTGTATCAGGTATGTTGTTGTATCAGGTATGTTGTTGTATCAGGGTCTGTTGTTGTATCAGGTATGTTGGTGTATCAGGTCTGTTGTTGTCTCAGGTCTGTATGAGGTCTGTTGTTGTATCAGGTATGTTGTTGTATCAGGTATGTTGTTGTATCAGGGTCTGTTGTTGTATCAGGTATGTTGGTGTATCAGGTCTGTTGTTGTCTCAGGTCTGTATGAGGTCTGTTGTTGTATCAGGTATGTTGTTGTATCAGGTATGTTGTTGTATCAGGTATGTTGTTGTATCAGGGTCTGTAGTTGTATCAGGTCCGTTGGTGTATCAGGTCTGTTGGTGTATCAGGTCTGTATCAGGTCTGTTGTTGTATGAGGTCTGTTGTTGTATGAAGTCTGTTGTTGTATCAGGTCTGTTGTTGTATCAGGGTCTGTTGTTGTATGAGGTCTGTTGTTGCATCAGGGTCTGTTGTTGTATCAGGCCTGTTGATGTATCAGGTCTGTTGTTGTATCAGGCCTGTTGATGCATTAGGTATGTTGTTGTATCAGGCCTGTTGATGTATCAGGTCTGTTGATGTATCAGGTCTGTTGATGTCTTAGGTATGTTGTTGTATCAGGTCTACCTTTTACTGAGATATGTGGTTGTCTTGCTCTTGCCTACCTTGGTTGTAAGTGTAAGTCCCTCTGGATAAGAGGGTCTGCCAGTTAAATGACCTCACTGTAATGGAGCCTCTCTGCTCCCAATGTGTACTGTATGTTTAACTGCCTGGTTTCTCTCTCTCTCTTTTCTCCTGTCTTCTTCTTCTTCTCTCTTTTCTCCTGTCTCCTTCTCCTTCTCTTATTTCTCCTCTCTCTCTCTCTCTCTCTCTCTCTCTCTCTCTCTCTCTCTCTCTCTCTCTCTCTCTCTCCTCCAGTCGATGCTGATGAGATTAAGCGTCTGGGAAAGAGGTTTAAGAAACTGGACCTAGATAACTCTGGATCCCTTAGCGTGGAGGAGTTCATGTCCCTGCCTGAACTCCAGCAGAACCCGCTGGTCCAGAGGGTCATCGACATCTTCGACACCGATGGAAACGGAGAGGTGGACTTCAAGGGTAAGCCAGAGTAGACTGGTCCCAGATCTGTTGTCTCCTTCTATAGCCTGGTCCCAGATCTGTTGTCTCCTCAATTAGCCTGGTCCCAGATCTGTTGTCTCCTTCTATAGCCTGGTCCCAGATCTGTTGTCTCCTTCTATAGCCTGGTCCCAGATCTGTTTGTGCTTTTTCCTACTCCATTATGCAAGACTATTCCATATGGAACAGACTGGCACGCACCCAGGCTAGAGACAGAGTACTCTACAATTTAAATGCAAAAATTGCTGAATATTATTATATATTAATAAAAAAACATCATTTAACCAGGCAAGTAAGTTAATTAAGAACAAATTCTTATTTTCAATGACGGCCTAGGAACAGTGGGTTAACTGCCTGTTCAGGGGCAGAATGACAGAGTTGTACCTTGTCAGCTCGGGGGATTTGAACTTGCAACCTTCTGGTTACTAGTCCAACGCTCTAACCACTAGGCTACCCTGCCACCCTATATATATATATATAATAGGCTGGTTTGAGACGTGAGCTAGTAACTGGAAGGTTGCAAATTCGAATCCTGGGTCTAACGGGGAAAATCTGGAGGGAAATGAGAATGTAAACTGTAGAGTTGCTGGTATCAAATCGTAGATGTCATTGCCTGACGTTGTGCCCTTGAGCAAGGCACTTAACCACCCACAACAACTGCTCCACGGCGCCCAGTGTGGCAGTCCCCTGCTCCAACCTCTCTAACCTGTGTATATACAGTGCATTTCCACATTTTGTTACGCTACAACCTTATTCTAAAATGGATTCAATTGTTTTTTTTCCCCTCATCAATCTACACACAACACCCCATAATGACATCACAATACCCCCATAATGACATCACAATACCCCATAATGACATCACAATACCCCCATAATGACATCACAATACCCCCATAATGACATCACAATACCCCATAATGACATCACAATACCCCCATAATGACATCACAATACCCCATAATGACAAAGCAAAACTACGTTGTTTTTTGTTGTTGAAATATTACATTTACATAAGTATTCAGACCTTTTACTCAGTACTTTGTTGAAGCACCTTTGACAGCGATTACAGCTGTGAGTCTTCTTGGGTATGACACTACAAGCTTGGCACACCTGTATTTGGGGAGTTTCTCCCATTCTTCTCTGCAGATCCTGTCAAGCTCTGTCAGGTTGGATGGGGAGCGTCGCTGCACAGCTATTTTCAGGTCTCTCCAAAGATGTTTGATCGGGTTCAAGTCCTGAGCGCTCTGGAGCAGGTTTTCATCAAGGATCTCTCTGTACTTTGCTCCATTCATCTTTCCCTCGATCCTGACTAGTCTCCCAGTCCCTGCCTCTGAAAAACGTCCCCACAGCATGATGCTGGCCACTCCATTATAGACAGAATACCAGCTGACTAATTCTTCCCTAAATAGTTATTGCATAGTTTGGAGCTGTGCTTTTGGTCATTGTCCTGTTGTAGGAGGAAATTGGCTCCAATTAAGCCCACAGGGTAAGGCATGGCGTTGCAAAATGGAGTCATAGCCTTCCTTCTTCAAGATCCCTTTTACCCTGTACAAATCTCCCACTTAACCCCCACGTAAGCACCCCCAGACCATCACATTGCCTCCACCATGCTTGACAGATGGCGTCAAACACTCCTCCAGCATCTTTTCATTTTTTCTGCGTCTCACGAGTGTTCTTCTTTGTGATCCGAACACCACAAGATTCGTCTGTCCATAACACTTTTTTCCAATCTTTCTCTGTCCAGTGTCTGTGTTTATTTGTCCATCTTAATCTTTTCATTTTATTGGCCAGTCTGAGACATGGCTATTTCTTTGCAACTATGCCTAGAAGGCCAGCATCTCCGCCTAGAAGGTCAGCATTCACTGTGACGTTGAGATTGGTGTTTTGCGGGTATTATTTAATGAAGCTGCCAGTTGAGGACTTGTGAGGCGTCTGTTTCTCAAACTAGACACTCTAATGTACTTGTCCTCTTGCTCAGTTGTGCACCGGGGCCTCCCACTCCTCTTTCTATTCTGGTTAGAGACGGTTTTCTCTGTTCTGTGAAGGAAGTAGTACACAGCGTTGTATGAGATCTTCAGTTTCTTGGCAATTTCTCGTATGGAATAGCCTTCATTTCTCAGAACAAAAATAGACTGACAAGTTCCAGGAGAAAGTTCTTTGTTTCTGGCCATTTTGTGCTTGTAATCGAACCCACAAATGCTGATGCTCCAGATACTCAAGTAGTCTAAAGGCCAGTTAGCGCCACCTCTATGCAGACGACACCATTATGTATACATCTGGCCCTTCATCTGGCCCTTCTTTGTGTTAACAAACCTCCAAACGAGCTTCAACGCCATACACCACTACTTCCATGGCCTCCAACTGCCCATTGCTCTTAAATGCTAGTAAAACTAAATGCATGCTCTTCATCCGATCGCTGCCCGCACCCGCCCGCCCGACTAGCATTACTACTCTGGACGATTCCGACTTAGAATATGTCGACAGCTATAAATACCTAGGTGTCTGGTTAGACTGTAAACTCTCCTTCCAGACTCACATTAAGCATCTCCAATCCAAAGTTAAATCTAGAATCGGCTTCCTATTTTCGTAACAAAGCCTCCTTCACTCATGCTGCCAAACATACCCTCGTAAAACTGACTGTCCTGCCGATCCTGGACTTTGGTGATGTCATTTACAAAATAGCCTCCAACACTCTACTCAGCAAATTGGATGCATCCAATCACAGTGCCATCCGTTTTGTCACCAATGCCCCATATACTACCCACCACTGCGACCTGTATGCTCTTGTTGGCTGGTCCTCGCTACATATTCGTCGCCAAACCCACTGGCTCCAGGTCATCTATAAGTCTTTGCTAGGTAAAGCTCCGCCTAATCTCAGCTCACTGGTCACCATAACAACACCCACTCGTAGCACGCGCTCCAGCAGGTATATCTCACTGGTCATCACCAAAGCCAACACCTCATTTGGCCGCCTTTCCTTCCAGTGACAGGAACAAATTGTAAAAATCACTGAAGGAGACTTATATCTCCCTCACTAACTTGAACGGTCAGCTGTCAAAGCAGCTTACCGATCGCTGCAGCTGTACACAGCCCATCTGTAAATAGCCCATCCAACCAGCTACCTACCTCATCCCCATATTTGTTTTTGTTTTTCTGCTCTGTTGCACACCTGTATTTCTACTTGCACATCATCATCTGCACATATATCACTCCAGTGTAAATTGCTAAATTGTAATTACTTCATCCCTATTGGCCTATTTATTGCCTTACCTCCTCACCTCATTTGCACACACTGTATACAGATCTTTCTATTGTGTCATTGACTGTACGTTTGTTTACTCCATGTGTAACTCTGTTGTTTGTGTCGAACTGCTTTGCTTTATCTTGGCCAGGTCGCAGTTGTAAATGAGAACTTGTTCTCAACTAGCCACCTGGTTAAATAAAGGTGAAATAATAAAAAAAAGAGAGGCATGAAGATAAATGAATCATATATAGAACGATTAATTTAAATTAAAGCCTACAGGTTTAATGCATTATGATGCCATCATTCCAATGCATTGTGAGACTTGTCATGAGCATGATTGATCCCTTATTCTTTAATGTAATAATTAAGATCACGTTAATCATCAACTAAACGTTGACTTCTGCTTTATCCCAACCCCTCTGAAAGACATACATATACCGTTTAAAAGTTTGGGGTCACTTAGAAATGTCCTTGTTTTTCTTTTATTTAACCAGGCAACTCAGTTAAGAACAAATTCTTATTTTCAATGACGGCCTAGGAACAGTGGGTTAACTGCCTTGTTCAGAACGACAGATTTTGACCTTGTCAGCTCAAGGATTCAACCTTGCAACCTTTCGGTTACTAGCCCAACAGCTCTAACCACTAGGCTACCTGTCTCTAACCACTTGGCTACCTGCTCTAACCACTAGGCTACCTGCCTCTAACCACTAGGCTACCTGTCTCTAACCACTAGGCTACCTGTCTCTAACCACTAGGCTACCTGCTCTAACCACTAGGCTACCTGTCTCTAACCACTAGGCTACCTGCTCTAACCACTAGGCTACCTGTCTCTAACCACTAGGCTACCTGTCTCTAACCACTAGGCTACCTGCTCTAATCACTAGGCTACCTGTCTCTAACCACTAGGCTACCTGCTCTAACCACTAGGCTACCTGTCTCTAACCACTAGGCTACCTGTCTCTAACCACTAGGCCAACTGCTCTAACCACTAGGCTACCTGTCTCTAACCACCAGGCTACCTGTCTCTAACCACCAGGCTACCTGTCTCTAACCACTAGGCTACCTGTCTCTAACCACTAGGCTACCTGTCTCTAATCACTAGGCCACCTGTCTCTAATCACTAGGCCAACTGCTCTAACCACTAGGCTACCTGTCTCTAACCACTAGGCTACCTGTCTCTAACCACTAGGCTACCTGTCTCTAACCACTAGGCTACCTGCCTCTAACCACTAGGCTACCTGTCTCTAACCACTAGGCTACCTGTCTCTAACCACCAGGCTACCTGTCTCTAACCACCAGGCGACCTGTCTCTAACCACTAGGCTACCTGTCTCTAACCACTAGGCTACCTGTCTCTAACCACCAGGCTACCTGTCTCTAACCACCAGGCTACCTGTCTCTAACCACCAGGCTACCTGTCTCTAACCACTAGGCTACCTGCTCTAACCACTAGGTTACCTTCTCTAACCACTAGGCTGGCTACCTGCTCTAACCACTAGGTTACCTTCTCTAATCACTACCTTCTCTAACCACTAGGTTACCTTCTCTAACCACTAGGCTGGCTACCTGCTCTAACCACTAGGTTACCTTCTCTAATCACTAGGTTACCTGTCTCTAACCACAAAACAAGACAGTCGCAACTAGATCACCTGAACACAGGACAGTCGCAACAAGATCACCTGAACACAGGACAGTCACAACAAGATCACCTGAACACAGGACAGTCACAACTAGATCACCTGAACACAGGACAGTCACAACTAGATCACCTGAACACAGGACAGTCACAACTAGATCACCTGAACACAGGACAGTCACAACAAGATCACCTGAACACAGGACAGTCACAACTAGATCACCTGAACACAGGACAGTCACAACTAGATCACCTGAACACAGGACAGTCACAACTAGATCACCTGAACACAGGACAGTCACAACTAGATCACCTGAACACAGGACAGTCACAACAAGATCATCTGAACACAGGACAGTCACAACAAGATCACCTGAACACAGGACAGTCACAACTAGATCACCTGAACACAGGACACTCACAACTAGATCACCTGAACACAGGACAGTCACAACTAGATCACCTGAACACAGGACAGTCACAACAAGATCACCTGAACACAGGACAGTCACAACTAGATCACCTGAACACAGGACAGTCACAACTAGATCACCTGAACACAGGACAGTCACAACTAGAGCACCTGAACACAGGACAGTCACAACAAGATCACCTGAACACAGGACAGTCACAACTAGATCACCTGAACACAGGACAGTCACAACTAGATCACCTGAACACAGGACAGTCACAACTAGATCACCTGAACACAGGACAGTCACAACAAGATCACCTGAACACAGGATAGCCACAACTAGATCACATGAACACAGGACAGTCACAACTATTATTACTTTAGGCCCAGATTCAATCCGGACAGCTGAAGATCCACGTTATAGCGTGATTGATGTTTAAAGGTCATTCACGATTGATCCAACATATGCCGGGTTTACTGTGAATTGCGTTCTAAAAGATGCAAAGCCCGAAACGGAGCGATGGGATTGGATTGAATTTAGCCCCAAGTAGTAGTCTGCTGTTGTGTTTACGAACAGACTTATGAGTGCATAAAGTACTGCATTTGCATGTGATCACTCCCGTAGTGCATTTAAAAAGTCTAGCATAGGCTGCATACAAGCAGTCATATGAAGTCTAACTAACTCTAAACCATCTCCCCCCCCCCAGAATTCATCGAGGGAGTCTCACAGTTCAGTGTCAAGGGGGACAAGGAGTCAAAGCTTCGGTGTAAGTAGACAAATCTACTGCAAATCCATCTCCGCTACTTCCTCTCCATCTACACACCGTTTCACCATATACAACGATGTGTACTACAAAGACAAAACCAAAAGCGCCATGTGGTTGTTTATTCTGTATTTACACACGTTCCTGCTTCCTTCCCCTCCTCCAGTCGCCACAGTAGAAACAGAATGCCTGAAGGTTAATGATGAGGCGTTCTCCGAAACACCAAAACAAAGCTCTGTGTTCAAACCACTGTTGTCTATTTACACGCGCATTCCTGCGCACTCCCTTCTACACCTCTTTCTCCCATCCTCTCCACCCCTCCCTCTACCTCCCCCCTCTCCACCCCTCTCTAGTTGCCTTCCGGATCTACGACATGGACAAGGATGGCTACATCTCCAACGGAGAGCTCTTCCAGGTGCTGAAGATGATGGTAGGAAACAACCTGAAGGACACCCAGCTGCAGCAGATCGTGGACAAGACCATCATCAACGCAGACAAGGACGGAGACGGCAGGATATCCTTCGAAGAGTTCTGCTTAGTAAGTCTGAGGTCTTACTGTCCGGGGGAACTGTGTTGTCCGGGGGGAACTGTGTTGTCCAGGGGGAACTGTGTTGTCCGGGGGAACTGTGTTGTCTGGGGGGAACTGTGTTGTCTGGGGGAACTGTGTTGTCCGGGGGGAACTGTGTCGTCCGGGGGGAACTGTGTCGTCCGGGGGGAACTGTGTCGTCCGGGGGGAACTGTGTCGTCCGGGGGGAACTGTGTCGTCCGGGGGAACTGTGTCGTCCGGGGGGAAGTGTGTTGTCCGGGGGGAACTGTGTTGTCCGGTGGAACTGTGTTGTCCGGGCTAACTGTGTTGGGGTGGTTAAAGTAAATCTCTTGACATTTTTCCAAAGTTCTGATTGGAGGATTCCTGGTATCTGGAAGGAACAAGCAGGGATAGAGCATGTTCCAGAACTTTGCAACCCTATTCGTGGGGGGGGGGGGGGGGGGTGCTATGGTTACACCTTAGAGATTGGTTAGAGTCATGGTTCACCTTAGAGTCATGGTTCATCCTGCTGTCCACTTCATATGTAAATACTGTATTCTAGTCATGGTTCATCCTGCTGTCCACTTCATATGTATATACTGTATTCTAGTTCATCCTATATAACTACTGTTGTCCACTTCATATGTAAATACTGTATTCTAGTCATGGTTCATCCTGCTGTCCACTTCATATGTAAATACTGTATTCTAGTCATGGTTCATCCTGCTGTCCACTTCATATGTAAATACTGTATTCTAGTCATGGTTCATCCTGTTGTCCACTTCATATGTAAATACTGTATTCTAGTCATGGTTCATCCTGTTGTCCACTTCATATGTAAATACTGTATTCTAGTCATGGTTCATCCTGTTGTCCACTTCATATGTATATACTGTATTCTAGTCATGGTTCATCCTGCTGTCCACTTCACATGTATGTACTGTATTCTAGTCCATCCTATATAACTACTGTTGTCCACTTCATATGTATATACTGTATTCTAGTCCATCCTATATAACTACTGTTGTCCACTTCATATGTATATACTGTATTCTAGTTCATCCTATATAACTACTGTTGTCCACTTCATATGTATATAATATACTGTATTCTAGTTCATCCTATATAGCTACTGTTGTCCACTTCACATGTATGTACTGTATTCTAGTCATGGTTCATCCTGCTGTCCACTTCACATGTATGTACTGTATTCTAGTCATGGTTCATCCTGCTGTCCACTTCATATGTAAATACTGTATTCTAGTCGTGGGATCATTCTTTTTTTACAGTATTTCCCGATCCCTTAATTTTTTCCACATTTTTGTAACGTTACAGCCTTATTCTAAAATTGATTAAATAAATACAAATCCTCACCAATCTACACACAATACCCCATAATGGCAAAATTGATGGGACTATGAGACTCGAAATTGAGCTCAGGTTTCCATTGATCATCCTTGAGATGTTTCTACAACTTGATCGGAGTCCACCTGTGGTAAATTCAATTGATTGGACATGATTTGGAAAGGCACACACCTGTCTATATAAGGTCCCACAGTTGACAGTGCATGTCAGAGCAAAAACCAAGCCGTGAGGTCGAAGAAATGGTCCGTAAAGCTACTAGACAGGATTGTGTCGAGGCACATCAGCATTGAAGGTCCTCAAGAACACAGTGGACTCCATTTTTCTTAAATGGAAGAAGTTTGGAACCACCAAGACTCTTCCTAGAGCTGGCCACCCGGCCAAACTGAGCAATCGTGGGAGAAGGGCATTGGTCAGGGAGGTGACCAGGAACCCGATGGTCACTCTGACAGAGTTCTGTGGAGATGGGAGAACCTTCCAGAAGGACAATCGTCTCTGCAGAACTCCACCATTGGTGGAGTGACCAGAAAGAATGAAGCCACTCCTCAGGAAAAGGCACATGACAGCCCTCTTGGAGTTTGCCAAAAGGCATCTAAAGACTCTCAGACCATGAGAAACAAGATTATCTTGTCTGATGTAACCAAGATTGAACTCTCTGGCCTGAATGCCAAGCGTCACATCTGGAGGAAACCTGGCACCATCCCTACGGTGAAGCAAGGTGGTGGCAGCATCATGCTGTGGGGATGTTTTTCAGCTCAGGGTCTGGGAGACTAGTCAGGAGCAAGGCAAAGATGAACAGGGAAAAGTACAGAGAGATCCTTGATGAAAACCTGCTCCAGAGCGCTCAGAAGCTCAGACTGGGGGCGAAGGTTCACCTTCCAACAGGACAAGTCTTCAGGGACAAGTCTCTGAATGTTCTTAAGTGGCCCAGCCAGAGCCCAGACTTGAAAACCAATCGAACATCTTTGGAGAGACCTGAAAATGGCTGTGCAGCTTCTGCAGAGAAGAATGGGAGAAACTCCCAGCTTGTAGCGTCCTACCCAAGAAGACTCAAGGCTGTAATCACTGCCGAAGGTGCTTCAACAAAGTACTGAGTAACGGGTCTGAATACTTATGTAAATGTGATATTTTTTCTAAATGAGCAAAAATTTGTAAAAGCCTGTTTTTGCTTTGTCATTATGGGGTATTGTGTGTAGATTGACGAGGGGGAAAAACTTATTTAGTGTAACATTAGAAGTGCTATGTGTAGATGACATGACTCGAGCCAGTTTCTATCTGAAAGGTCTGTATTCTTTTTTCTTTTTTTTGTTAAATTTTACCCCTTTTTCTCCCCAATTTTGTGGTATCCAATTGTTAGTAGTTACGATCTTGTCTCATCGTTACAACCCGTACGGGCTCGGGAGAGACAAAGGTCGAGAGCCATGCGTCCTCCGATACACAACCCAACAAAGCCTCACTGCTTCTTAACACAGCGCGCATCCAACCCGGAAGCCAGCCGCACCAACGTGTCGGAGGAAACACCGTGCACCTGGCGACCTGGTTAGCGTGCACTGCGCCCGGCCCGCCAACAGGAGTCGCTAGTGCGAGATAAGGATATCCCTACCGGCCTAACCCGGACGACGCTAGGCCAATTGTGCGTTGCCCCATGGACCTCCCAGTTGCGGCCGGCTGCTACAGAGCCTGGGCGCGAACCGAAAGTCTCTGGTGGCACAGCCATAGACCACTGCGCCACCCGGGAGGCCCAGTGAAAGGTCTATATTCTGTTTCACTCTCCTGAATGAGCCATATTTGGCACGTTTCTCTAAAGCCTTCAACTAAAATGCTCTGTCCATGTGTGAGTATTATTTTTGGTTTGAGCTGGTTGGTTTGAGCTGATTGGACCATGGTTATAATTGGTTTGAGCTGATTGGAACATGGTTATGATTGGTTTGAGCTGATTGGACCATGGTTATAATTGGTTTGAGCTGATTGGACCATGGTTATAATTGGTTTGAGCTGATTGGACCATGGTTATAATTGGTTTGAGCTGGTTGGATCATGGTTATAATTGGTTTGAGCTGATTGGACCATGGTTATAATTGGTTTGAGCTGATTGGACCATGGTTATAATTGGTTTGAGCTGATTGGACCATGGTTATAATTGGTTTGAGCTGATTGGACCATGGTTATAATTGGTTTGAGCTGATTGGACCATGATTATAATTGGTTTGAGTTGGAGCAGGTTGTTGTGGAGGGATTGTGTGACTTCATTTGAAGAGACTCATTCATAAACATAGCTGAGAGTGCAGGACAGTATTAAAGAACATACAAGGGGTTAACAGCATACAGTAGTTATACTAGTATTAAGGAGTTAACAGCATACAGTAGTTATACTAGTATTAAGGGGTTAACAGCATACAGTAGTGATACTAGTATTAAGGGGTTAACAGCATACAGTAGTTATTCTAGTATTAAGGGGTTAACAGCATACAGTAGTGATACTAGTATTAAGGAGTTAACAGCATACAGTAGTGATACTAGTATTAAGGGGTTAACAGCATACAGTAGAGATACTAGTATTACGGAGTTAACAGCATACAGTAGTTATTCTAGTAGTGAGTTGTCTCTCTTAGGTAGAACCATGTTGCCAATAGCGTTAAGAATCAATCTGTTCCAACCTGCTTTTGGAATTAGAATTGGAATTAGAATTGGAACTATAATTTCAACTAGAATTGGAATTAGAATTGTAACTAGAATTGGAATTAGAATTGGAATTGGAATTGGAACTAGAATTTCAACTAGAATTGGAATTAGAATTGGAACTAGAATTGGAACTAGAATTGGAATTAGAATTGAAACTAGAATTGGAACTAGAATTGGAATTAGAATTCGAACTAGAATTGGAATTAGAACTAGAATAACAATTCTAACTCAATACTTGTGTTCCTCCTCTCTTCTCCTAGGTGGTGGGTGGCCTTGACATACACAAAAAGATGGTGGTGGACGTGTGAGCCCATCCCTCCGCTCCTCTCCCCCCCTCGCTTTCTTCTCCGTCTGTCTCTGAAGATCTGCTCAAGACATCTGACAAACGCTCTCTGTGTATTTCAATGGAAGTATTCTCTCTCTCCTTGAAGCCACTTTTTTTTCTTAAGAAACCACGAGCCTCGTGAAGCCAACTGTGTTATTGAACTCCGATCCTCTCAATAACCCGAAGAAAGACAAGATAGTCTTGTTTGTAAAGAACATCCCAGTTCAATGGAGGAGGGAGGGGGAGAAATGTTTGCTTGTTTATATTTAGTTCATTTTTTTCTTTATTTTTTTTTAAAATATTTATTTTCGTTCTGGTGTCTTTTTTTTTTTTTAAATACACAAATACTCATGTAATATCTATAATGGCTCTCTCGTGGTTAAATGTGACGTTATCTGAGGTGTTACATTAAATACAAAAAATACTTGATTTCAGTTACAATTGAAAAAAGTAGGGTGTGAAGTGCCAACCAGGACATACCCAGAAACCAGCTGATATTGTTATTACTATGAACTATCCACGTCGCTGTCAGTGATGGATGACTAGTGTGTGTGATACGTCAAGCGTTCCCTACGTCATCACATGATGACTAGTGTGTGATACGTCAAGCGTTCCTACATCGTCACATGATGGCTGGATGCACGTTTTATTTTCACAAATAAACAGCCATTTATTTTGTTCCATTTCCATCCTCTTGAGCAAGTTGTGATTAGATCAGTTAAACTTCCAATCACATGAAACATACAATATAATGTTATTGTAACATGAGTGTTTTATTTATAGTTACTTATATTGTCGGAAATTATTATTCTGTTTCTTGTCAGACTTTCTGGAAGAAAAAAACAACGAAACGTCAAGTAGAGATACATGCCAAGAAAGTGTTTTTGTCATTTATTGACTTTGATGACATGTTTTTACGTTGAACAGTCTGTATCGGTCTACATAACAGTCACCCAATCCAAAGTAACAGGTAGCCTGGCAGTTAGAGGTTAGCCAGCATCCAGAGGGTTGCCAGTTTGAAACCCGAGGTCGGATGGGAAAAATCGTTTGGGAAGTGAACAGGCAACGAGATGGTTGTTGGTATCACATCCTAGATGCCATTGCCTGCCGTTGTGATCTTGAGCAAGGCACTTAACCCCGTACAGCAACTGTTCCACGGGCTCGGTGGTAAGGCTGCTCCAACCTGTGTGTGCGTCTTTCGGAGGGTTTTGGAATAGTCACGTTTCAGTTGCACCTTGAATAAAGTGGCCTAGAGCGCATCACTCAAGTTGAAGAATCTCTCTTCAAGTCATGGAGCGCATCTATGAAAATCTATTGTATTACATTTTGAAGTGAAGTTTGGAGGAATATCCTGAGCCTAATGACATCGAGATTGAAAAAAAATTCTCGACATAGATTGTAAATGTCAGTGTGTTTTTGAGACAACATGTAAGGGATTATCAACAAGATGCGTTCTATGGACAATAATGCACGACGTGGAAGATAATGCACGACGTCGAAGGTGTGTTCCACGACGCGCTAGCGGAGCGAAACTAACCTTCCACTGAATTGCACTATTTCCCAGAGAGCCTGAGTTGATTATTCCTTTTATACCACAGCTATAAATTAAACACGTTTGCCGCTAGAAATGTGTTAATTTGCAAAGTAGCTAGAAAGTTGCCACGGGAACCAAACAAACAGACTTGCTAGTTTAGTTATTAAGCAAACCATCGGTCCAAGCTTGCTATAATGAAAATCTAATTCAAAAATGCAGTTTTTCAAATATACTTTTGTTTTTAAAAGCAGCTTAAACATATAACATGTAAGAATGAACTATAGCCATTGAATTCTACCGTGCTGAAATACTGTGTGTTATAGGGAAATAATGCACGCTCTGGAATGCCCTTCAAGCCAATCAGAAACAGAGTATCCAACAATGCCATGGTATAAATAATGTTAAGGCATCGTATTGAGACTCAACTGTAGGCCGCATTGTTAGTTTTGTAACCAATAGACACTGAGTGTACAAAACATTAAGAACACCATCCTAATATTGAGTTGCACCCACCCCCAATCCTTTGCCCTCAAAACAGCCACAATTCATCGGGGTATGGACTCTACAAGGTGTTGAAAGTGTTCCACAGGGAGGCTGGTCTTAACTCTGTTGTCTTGCCCATTCACCATCTGTCTGAATCTGCACACACACCCAATCTGTATAAATTGTATCAGGGCTTAAAAATAATTATTTAACCTGCCCTTCATCTATACTGATTTTTATTTAACTAGGCAAGTCAGTTAAGAACAAATTCTTATTTTACAATGACGGCCTACGCCGGGACAAACCCTCCCCTAACCCGGACGACGCTGTGCCAATTGTGTGCCTCCCGATCACGGGCGGTTATGATACAGCCCGAGATCAAACCCAGGTCTGTAGTGATGCCTCTAGCACTGAGATGCAGTGCATTAGACCGCTGCGCCACTCGGAAGTAGATTTAATAATCGACTTCATACCCTTCACCTGGATTCACCTGGTCAGCCTACGTCAACGGATAGAGTAAGTAGATGTTCCTAATGTTTTGTCCACTCAGTGTATACACGGTGTATACTAGATTAGGTAAATGTTATCAATGTGCAAATGGGATGGTGTATATTTTAATGTTTCTTCTTTCACCGCTTGTTTTCCTATCACGAATGCCTCATCGTTCTTCTCCCTCTGCGGTATTAAAAGCAGGGAGATTAACACAAGCATTTACCAAACTACCGTATTTAAAGGGGAGGTGGGCATCCCTGGCAAAATGTAATAACAAAATGGTGTGTCGGGTTGGCTTTGAGTGACCTGATAGGTTGGTTTGGACACCAGTGATTTGTTGTCGGGTTGGCTTTGAGTGACCTGATAGGTTGGTTTGGACACCAGTGATTGTTGTCGGGTTGGCTTTGAGTGACCTGATAGGTGGGTTTGGACACCAGTGATTTGTTGTCGGGTTGGCTTTGAGTGACCTGATAGGTGGGTTTGGACACCAGTGATTTGTTGTCGGGTTGGCTTTGAGTGACCTGATAGGTGGGTTTGGACACCAGTGATTTGTTGTCGGGTTGGCTTTGAGTGACCTGATAGGTGGGTTTGGACACCAGTGATTTGTTGTCGGGTTGGCTTTGAGTGACCTGATAGGTGGGTTTGGACACCAGTGATTTGTTGTCGGGTTGGCTTTGAGTGACCTGATAGGTGGGTTTGGACACCAGTGATTTGTTGTCGGGTTGGCTTTGAGTGACCTGATAGGTGGGTTTGGACACCAGTGATTTGGTGTCGGGTTGGCTTTGAGTGACCTGATAGGTTGGTTTGGACACCAGTTATTTGTTGTCGGGTTGGCTTTGAGTGACCTGATTTCCAGGTTTGGACACCAGTGATTTGTTGTCGGGTTGGCTTTGAGTGACCTCATTTCCTGGTTTGGACACAAGTGATTTGTTGTCGGGTTGGCTTTAAGTGACCTCATTTCCTGGTTTGGACACAAGTGATTTGGTGTCGGGTTGGCTTTGAATGACCTCATTTCCTGGTTTGGACACCAGTGATTTGTTGTCGGGTTGGCTTTGAGTGACCTCATTTCCTGGTTCGGACACCAGTGATTTTAGTGAGAAACATTGAGTTGGAGAGTCATCGGATGTGTATCAAACGGCACCCTATTCCCTATGTAGTGCACTACTTTTGACCAGGCCTCATAGGACTCTGGTCAAAACGCCTCCCATTTGCTTGCAGGATTTTGGTTGCGCATGTAGATGATCCATTTAAATAATCCTCTTGTTAATTAACACATGAATGGTGATGTTAGTAATTGTGATATTTAATAATCTACTGGTGGCTAAAGTATGGATATGTTCGCATTATGAGCAGTAATCCAAACAAACTGAACTATTTAGGTGTTTAGTATTTTCCTCCCGGATCAACGAGATGATTCTTCTTTTTTTTCCCCCCCAGTAAAAGGTCTGTTTCCTGCGTCAACTGCTACACACTGCACTCTGCTTTCACGGGGAGATATGATGCTGTTGGTTTTTGTATATATGTATTTATGCAGATCCATCTTTCTGTTCTGTTGTCCTTATAGTTCCAGACTGATCCTTAGTTTTGTAACTGCTACTTTTTCTATTTTCTTTGAAGTTTTATTTGGTGTTTTTTATTTTAGTATGTGGAAAAGGAAAATGGTTTAAGTTTGAGATTTATTTTTCCCCTTTTCTCTGCATTCTGCATCTGATGCTGTGAGACTGTTGGAAACGTGATACTGAATGACAATAACAAATAAAGACACTTTGAAACATTGTAAGTATTGGCTTTGTGTGATCACTTTGTTTCCCTGGTGTGTAGGGGGGGGGGGGGGTCTGTTTCCCCGGTGGGGGGGGGGGGGGTTCTGTTTCCCTGGTGTGTAGGGAGGGGGGGTTCTGTTTCCCTGGTTTGTAGGGGGGGGGGGGTTCTGTTTCCCTGGTGTGTAGGGGGGGGGGGGGTTCTGTTTCCCTGGTGTGTAGGGGGGGGGGGGGGGTTCTGTTTCCCTGGTGTGTAGGGGGGGGGGGGGGGGTTCTGTTTCCCTGGTGTGTAGGGGGGGGTTCTGTTTCCCTGGTGTGTAGGGGGGGGGTTCTGTTTCCCTGGTGTGTATGGGGGGGTTCTGTTTCCCTGGTGTGTAGGGGGGGGGTTCTGTTTCCCCGGTGGGGGGGGGGGGGTTCTGTTTCCCTGGTGTGTAGGGGGGGGGGGGGGGGGTTCTGTTTCCCTGGTGTGTAGGGGGGGGGGGGGGTCTGTTTCCCCGGTGGGGGGGGGGGGGTTCTGTTTCCCTGGTGTGTAGGGGGGGGGGGGGGGGTTCTGTTTCCCTGGTGTGTAGGGGGGGGGGGGGGGTTCTGTTTCCCTGGTGTGTAGGGGGGGGGGTTCTGTTTCCCTGGTTTGTAGGGGGGGGGGGGGGTTCTGTTTCCCTGGTGTGTAGGGGGGGGGGGGGGGGTTCTGTTTCCCTGGTGTGTAGGGGGGGGGGGGTTCTGTTTCCCTGGTGTGTAGGGGGGGGGGGGGGTTCTGTTTCCCTGGTGTGTAGGGGGGGGTTCTGTTTCCCTGGTGTGTAGGGGGGGGGTTCTGTTTCCCTGGTGTGTAGGGGGGGGTTCTGTTTCCCTGGTGTGTAGGGGGGGGGTTCTGTTTCCCCGGTGTGGGGGGGGGGGGGGGTCTGTTTCCCTGGTGTGTAGGGGGGGGGGTTCTGTTTCCCCGGTGGGGGGGGGTTCTGTTTCCCTGGTGTGTAGGGGGGGGTTCTGTTTCCCTGGTGTGTAGGGGGGGGGGTTCTGTTTCCCTGGTGTGTAGGGGGGGGGGGGGTTCTGTTTCCCTGGTGTGTAGGGGGGGGTTCTGTTTCCCTGGTGTGTAGGGGGGGGGTTCTGTTTCCCCGGTGGGGGGGGGGGGTTTGTTTCCCTGGTGTGTAGGGGGGGGGGGTTCTGTTTCCCCGGTGGGGGGGGTTCTGTTTCCCTGGTGTGTAGGGGGGGGTTCTGTTTCCCTGGTGTGTTGGGGGGGGGTTCTGTTTCCCTGGTGTGTAGGGGGGGGGGGGGGGGGGTTCTGTTTCCCTGGTGTGTAGGGGGGGGGGGGTTCTGTTTCCCTGGTGTGTAGGGGGGGGTTCTGTTTCCCTGGTGTGTAGGGGGGGGGTTCTGTTTCCCTGGTGTGTAGGGGGGGGGGGGTTCTGTTTCCCTGGTGTGTAGGGGGGGGGGGGGGGGGTTCTGTTTCCCTGGTGTGTAGGGGGGGGGGGGGGGGTTCTGTTTCCCTGGTGTGTAGGGGGGGGGGGGGGGGGGGGGTTCTGTTTCCCTGGTGTGTAGGGGGGGGGTTCTGTTTCCCTGGTGTGTAGGGGGGGGGGGGGTTCTGTTTCCCTGGTGTGTAGGGGGGGGGTTCTGTTTCCCTGGTGTGTAGGGGGGGGTTCTGTTTCCCTGGTGTGTAGGGGGGGGGGTTCTGTTTCCCCGGTGGGGGGGGGGGTTCTGTTTCCCTGGTGTGTAGGGGGGGGGTTCTGTTTCCCCGGTGGGGGGGGTTCTGTTTCCCTGGTGTGTAGGGGGGGGGGGTTCTGTTTCCCTGGTGTGTAGGGGGGGGTTCTGTTTTCCTGGTGTGTAGGGGGGGGGGGGGGTTCTGTTTCCCTGGTGTGTAGGGGGGGGTTCTGTTTCCCTGGTGTGTAGGGGGGGGGTTCTGTTTCCCCGGTGGGGGGGGGGGTTCTGTTTCCCTGGTGTGTAGGGGGGGGGGGTTCTGTTTCCCCGGTGGGGGGGGGGGGTTCTGTTTCCCTGGTGTGTAGGGGGGGTTCTGTTTCCCTGGTGTGTAGGGGGGGGGGGGGGGGTATGTTTCCCTGGTGTGTAGGGGGGGGGGTTCTGTTTCCCTGGTGTGTAGGGGGGGGTTCTGTTTCCCTGGTGTGTAGGGGGGGGTTCTGTTTCCCTGGTGTGTAGGGGGGGGGGGGTTCTGTTTCCCTGGCGTGTAGGGGGGGGTTCTGTTTCCCTGGTGTGTAGGGGGGGGGGTTCTGTTTCCCTGGTGTGTAGGGGGGGGTTCTGTTTCCCTGGTGTGTAGGGGGGGGGGTTCTGTTTCCCTGGTGTGTAGGGGGGGGTTCTGTTTCCCTGGTGTGTAGGGGGGGGGGGTTCTGTTTCCCTGGTGTGTAGGGGGGGTTCTGTTTCCCTGGTGTGTAGGGGGGGGGGTTCTGTTTCCCTGGTGTGTAGGGGGGGGGGTTCTGTTTCCCTGGTGTGTAGGGGGGGTTCTGTTTCCCTGGTGTGTAGGGGGGGGGGGGTTCTGTTTCCCTGGTGTGTAGGGGGGGGGGTTCTGTTTCCCTGGTGTGTAGAGGGGGGTTCTGTTTCCCTGGTGTGTAGGGGGGGGTTCTGTTTCCCTGGTGTGTAGGGGGGGGGGTTCTGTTTCCCTGGTGTGTAGGGGGGGGGTTCTGTTTCCCTGGTGTGTAGGGGGGGGGGGGGGTTCTGTTTCCCTGGTGTGTAGGGGGGGGTTCTGTTTCCCTGGTGTGTAGAGGGGGGGTTCTGTTTCCCTGGTGTGTAGGGGGGGTTCTGTTTCCCTGGTGTGTAGGGGGGGTTCTGTTTCCCTGGTGTGTAGGGGGGGGTTCTGTTTCCCTGGTGTGTAGGGGGGGGGGGTTCTGTTTCCCTGGTGTGTAGGGGGGGTTCTGTTTCCCTGGCGTGATGGTTAATGGGCCAAGATGGCAGACGCTAGTCTCACAAAAAAGTAACAGTTTCACATTACAGTTTTCACATATTTATTAACATTAACTCATATTTGCACGTTGACTTACACTACCGTTCAAAAATGTACTTGTTTTTTTTTTTTTTAAAGCACATTTTTTGTCCATTAAAATAACTTAAAATTGATTAGAGATACAGTGTAGATATTGTTAATGTTGTAAATGACTGTTGTAACTGGAAACGGCTGATTTTTAATGGAATATCTACATAGGCGTACAGAGGCCCATTATCAGCAACCACCACTCCTGTGTTCCACTGGCACGTTGTGTTAGCTAATCCAAGTTTATCATTTTAAAAGGCTAATGGATCATTAGAAAACCCTTTTGCAATTATGTTATCACATGTCATGTTCTGACCCTAGTATTTGTGTTATTTGTTTGTTTGAATGGGTCAGGGCGTGAGTTGGGTGGGCATTCAATGTTTTGTGTTTCTAGGTTGGTTTTCTGTGTTCGGCCTAGTATAGTTCTCAATCAGAGGCAGGTGTCGTTAGTTGTCTCTGATTGAGAATCATACTTAGGTAGCCTGGGTTTCACTGTTGTTTTGTGGGTGATTGTTTCCGTGTCTGTGTTTTACACCACACGGTACTGTTTTCGGTTTTCGTCATTCACGTTAATTTTATTGTTTTGTATGAGTGTTCAGTTTATGTGTTTAATAAACAACCATGGACACTTACCACGCCGCATTTTGGTCCTCCTCTCCTTCAAGGGAAAAAGCCCCTTACAGCACAGCGGAAAACTGTTGTTCTGCCTCCTTTCCCTGCTATCCTCCAGCTAGCTCTGAACTAGTGGTCTCCTCCTTTCCCTGCTATCCTCCAGCTAGCTCTGAACTAGTGGTCTCCTCCTTTCCCTGCTATCCTCCAGCTAGCTCTGAACTAGTGATCTCCTCCTTTCCCTGCTATCCTCCAGCAAGCTCTGAACTAGTGGTCTCCTCCTTTCCCTGCTATCCTCCAGATAGCTCTGAACTAGTGGTCTCCTCCTTTCCCTGCTATCCTCCAGATAGCTCTGAACTAGTGGTCTCCTCCTTTCCCTGCTATCCTCCAGCTAGCCTTGATCTAGTGGTCTCCTCCTTTCCCTGCTATCCTCCAGATAGCTCTGAACTAGTGGTCTCCTCCTTTCCCTGCTATCCTCCAGCTAGCTCTGATCTAGTGGTCTCCTCCTTTCCCTGCTATCCTCCAGATAGCTCTGAACTAGTGGTCTCCTCCTTTCCCTGCTATCCTCCAGCTAGCCTTGATCTAGTGGTCTCCTCTTTCCCTGCTATCCTCCAGCTAGCTCTGATCTAGTGGTCTCCTCCTTTCCCTGCTATCCTCTCGATAGCTCTGAACTAGTGGTCTCCTCATTTCCCTGCTATCCTCCCGATAGCTCTGAACTAGTGGTCTCCTCCTTTCCCTGCTATCCTCTCGATAGCTCTGAACTAGTGGTCTCCTCATTTCCCTGCTATCCTCCCGATAGCTCTGAACTAGTGATCTCCTCCTTTCTCTGCTATCCTCCAGATAGCTCTGAACTAGTGGTCTCCTCCTTTCCCTGCTATCCTCCAGATAGCTCTGAACTAGTGGTCTCCTCCTTTCCCTGCTATCCTCCAGGAACCTGGAGGTGTCTGATGTGTCTGTCCGTCTCTGTAGGAACCTGGAGGTGCCTGATGTGTCTGTCCGTCTCTGTAGGAACCTGGAGGTGCCTGATGTGTCTGTCTGTCTCTGTAGGAACCTGGAGGTGCCTGATGTGTCTGTCTGTCTCTGTAGGAACCTGGAGGTGCCTGATGTGTCTGTCCGTCTCTATAGGAACCTGGAGGTGCCTGATGTGTCTGTCCGTCTCTATAGGAACCTGGAGGTGCCTGATGTGTCTGTCTGTCTCTGTAGGAACCTGGAGGTGCCTGATGTGTCTGTCCGTCTCTATAGGAACCTGGAGGTGCCTGATGTGTCTGTCCGTCTCTATAGGAACCTGGAGGTGCCTGATGTGTCTGTCCGTCTCTGTAGGAACCATAGGAGTAAAGCAGGAAGTAAAAGCAGGAAGTGTACCCATAAATCTGTGCTGTGATTTGTTGATTCAACTCAACTGACATTACAAAAAATACATTCCATTGCATGAGCCTCATCGGTTAACATCATTTGAATGAACATTCTACATCACCATGGAAATGATTACATCACAATACCAGGCAGCCATTGCCAGTGTCCCCATGAGTTTACCTGCCAAATTTCCAGGGTTAGAGTTTCCAAGCCCATTCTATTCATCGTTTGCTACAACGCCTTGCTTGTTTCAGCTAGGGGCAACAAAGTTTCATCACATTGTTAGGAGTACATTTTATCACAAATATGGACTCGACCGCACGAATGCCCGGCCGTCCTGTCATCATCAGTCAGCTGTTCATAAATAGTGTTTTTTTTAATGACAGTCTTCTTCCATAGCGGTCGGTTGTACGGTAATTGTACCAGCCCTAAACACATACTCTGCTGTTATATCACGTGTGCATTGATATCCAAGGGGGAAAAAACATTCATTGTTTGTAGTAGGCCTAAATTCTGTGTTGTATTTATCGCAAACCGACGTGGCCATTTCACCAAGTACTGATTCCAGCTTTAAGCCCAGTTCTATACTGAAATGCACTTTCAATTGGGATTTTAGTTGAGAAGTAGGCTTCATCTGGGTCCAGGAAACCAGGAGAATGATGTGGTAGTGGTGTTTAGCTGCTCCTTTCCTGTTTAGAGAATGATGTGGTAGTGGTGTTTAGCTGCTCCTTTCCTGTTTAGAGAATGATATGGTAGTGGTCTTTAGCTGTTCATTTCCTGTTTAGAGAATGATATGGTAGTGGTCTTTAGCTGTTCATTTCCTGTTTAGAGAATGATATGGTAGTGGTGTTTAGCTGCTCCTTTCCTGTTTAGAGAATGATATGGTAGTGGTGTTTAGCTTCTCATTTCCTGTTTAGAGAATGATATGGTAGTGGTCTTTAGCTGTTCATTTCCTGTTTAGAGAATGATATGGTAGTGGTGTTTAGCTGCTCATTTCCTGTTTAGAGAATGATATGGTAGTGGTGTTTAGCTGCTCCTTTCCTGTTTAGAGAATGATATGGTAGTGGTGTTTAGCTTCTCATTTCCTGTTTAGAGAATGATATGGTAGTGGTCTTTAGCTGTTCATTTCCTGTTTAGAGAATTATATGGTAGTGGTCTTTAGCTGGTCATTTCCTGTGACCTTGTGCTCCTATCAATACTAGGAGCACAAAGTAACTGCTATCTGCTACCTGCACATGGTGACCCTGTGAGCACATGGTGACCCTGTGAGCACATGGTGACCCTGTGAGCACATGGTGACCCTGTGATGACCCTGTGAGCACATGGTGACCCTGTGATGACACTGTGAACACATGGCGACCCTGTAAACGCATGGCGACCCTGTGAACACATGGCGACCCTGTGATGACCCTGTAAACACATGGCGACCCTGTGATGACCCTGTGAACACATGGCGACCCTGTGAACACATGGCGACCCTGTGAACACATGGCGACCCTGTGAACACATGGCGACCCTGTGAACCCTGTGAACACATGGCGACCCTGTGAACACATGGCGACCCTGTGAACACATGGCGACCCTGTGAACCCTGTGAACACATGGTGACCCTGTGAGCAGCTAACCTTGACAGTCAGATAGTTGTTTTTTTTACCTCGACATCAGACATTTTGTTTTGCGTGGATAAATTATGGTGTTTCATGCTCTTTCTGTAATCTGCAAGAGCCCATATTTTCCCCTTTCAACACACCGAGTACGTTTACATGCGTAGTAATACTGTTGCTATAATCAAACTGATTATGACAGTAGGCATTATGACAGATTAGGCAATATTCATGTGAACACTTTACTGTGCGTATCTTAAATCGCCGTGAGGTCATAATCGGAGTAAGCATACAATGATTTAAAACACCTGGTTTTCTGAGCAATCTTTATTTTCTTTACATGTCCTAATTATTGCCTTTATCTGCTTTCCAGCGTTGTATTTTATTTTATTTATTTATATTTATTTATATATTTACATGTATTTATATTTATTTATATTTATTTATTTACATTTATATTTATTTATTTATTTACATGTATTTATATTTATTTATATTTATTTATTTACATTTATATTTATTTATTTATATTTATTTATTTATATTTATTTATATATTTACATGTATTTATATTTATTTATATTTATTTATTTACATTTATATTTATTTATTTATATTTATTTATTTACATTTATATTTATTTATTTATATTTATTTATTTATATTTATTTATTTATTTACATGTAGTTATATTTAATTATATTTATTTATTTACATTTCTATTTATTTAATTTATTTTTATTTATTTATTTTTCTTTATTTATTTACATTTATATTTATTTATTTATTTGATCTGTGCGCGCGCCTAAAAGCTTTTATATGTCCGAACTCAGAATCAGCTTCCCAAAAAAATAACATGGTCGCTGTAGTAGAATGGTTGATTTGATTGCCGATTTTATCAGAGTGCCATCAGGTAGCCTGATTTCAGATGTGTCCATGTAAACAGGATTATTAGGGAAATCGTCCTTCTTGCAAAACCTGTAAACGTTTTAATCAAACTATTATATTAATCTGACTTTCCACAATAATCGCATTGTGTGCATGTAACCGTACTCACTGAGACCCAATATTTTAATATATTTCATGTATACTTAAATATACTACAAATTAATAGAATATACTTCAAATATGAGATATACTAGAAAAGTACATCTTTATTAAGTATACTATACACATACTATAATTTCACCTCAATACACTTATGAAGTGTACTTTAAATGAGTGGTTTTTTTTTCTCAGTATTTTAGTTTTTACTATATGTTCACTGTAATTCCACTTCAACACACTCTGATGACTTCAGTAACGTAGCTCTAGGAGCTGAAGGTAGCTCTAGGAAGGTAGCTCTAGGAAGGTAGCTCTAGGAAGGTAATTCTAGGAAGGTAGTTCTAGGAAGGTAGTTCTAGGAAGGTAATTCTAGGAAGGTAGCTCTAGGAAGGTAATTCTAGGAAGGTAGTTCTAGGAAGGTAGTTCTAGGAAGGTAGTTCTAGGAAGGTAGTTCTAGGAAGGTAGTTATAGGAAGGTAGCTCTAGGAAGGTAGTTCTAGGAAGGTAGTTCCAGGAAGGTAGTTCTAGGAAGGTAGTTCTAGGAAGGTAGTTCTAGGAAGGTAGTTCTAGGATGGTAGTTCTAGGAATGTAGTTCTAGGAATGTAGTTATAGGAAGGTAGTTCTAGGAAGGTAGTTATAGGAAGGTAGTTCTAGGAAGGTAGTTCTAGGAAGATAGTTCTAGGAAGGTAGTTCTAGGAAGGTAGTTCTGGGAAGGTAGTTATAGGAAGGTAGTTCTAGGAAGGTAGTTCTAGGAAGGTAGTTCTAGGAGCTGAAGGTAGTTCTAGGAAGGTAGTTCTAGGAAGGTAGTACTAGGAAGGTAGTTCTAGGAGCTGAAGGTAGTTCTAGGAAGGTAGTTCTAGGAAGGTAGTTCTAGGAAGGTTGTTCTAGGATGTCTCGGCTGTCCACTCCACCCACAACTTAAGTGTTATATTCTCCTGTACCTGTCTGGCAGGTATGCCACGTGGGAGTTGGACAGGAAGGATATATCAACATGAACAAGCTACTGGCCACTCCGTTGGAGGGGAAATTCCACGTGGATGAAATGAGGACCCACCACCCTACCAAGGGCTTCCGACTCCCGTTTCACGAAAAGGTAATTAGCCCAATAGAAAAGGTAGATGGGAGACTTCGGCTCCCGTCGACAGAAAACGTGTCAACAAGTTATTTTTCATCCTCCGGTGGTGATGAGTCCGTTGTGGAGACGGGGGGGGAAGGTCAGTTGGATGTTTTCACAGCTGGATTTGTTTGGCGGCCATGTTTGTTTAACACACTCTTGGCCGTGAAGCTGCCTGACAAAGACCCACACCGAGCCCGGTGGAGAGGGAGAGTGTGGCTTTTTCCAATCGTGCCCCCGTGAAATAAAAAACGCACTTTATTCCCAACATAGTGCACTACTTTGGAGCCTTATGGGCCCTGATCAAAATTAGTACACTTTATAAGGAATAGTGTGACATTTAGCACGCAGACCTGGCCTCGTTCGTCCTCGTTTTGTGGTCTGGGGGGCGATCAGGGTGGGGGCATTGCTCATCAAATGTTTGTGTAATTCATTGAGCGATCAACTGTCGTCCCATAAATATGTCTAACCTCATTTCGGAGGGAATTTTTTTTAAAGGTTGGAAGGTGGAAGCGTTTTTCAATCCACTTAAGATTTTTTGTGTTTCTTTTAAAAAGCTATTTTCTAGTTTCCTCCTTTCCTCTGATCAAAGTTGTAGGGTTGTACATCTACAACAGTCATTCGAACATTACTAACCGTTGACTGAATATGCAACTAGACTTTTGGTTTGTGTGATTTCTAGGGAGTAAGAAGCATGCTTGTCCAGTCGGTCAGCTAATCATTGTGCGATACCCCGGTGAACATGCATTCATAGATAGAGAATCACCACCCATTAACTTGAATGAGGATACATTTTTTAATGAATTGTATTTCTATTGCTTGCAATATCATTTAAACATGTTGAAGTACATAGTTTTGTATGTTATTGATTCTTTCCAGGCCCATAAATTGACTATCTGGCAAGTGAGACATCTGCGCCAGGACAGAGACATTTTCCCCCAGAACAGAGACATCTTCCCCGAGAACAGAGACATTTTCCCCCAGAACAGAGACATCTTCCCCCAGAACAGAGACATCTTCCCCCAGAACAGAGACATCTTCCCCCAGAACAGAGACATCTTCCCCCAGGACAGAGACATCTTCCCCCAGAAAAGAGACATCTTCCCCCAGAAAAGAGACATCTTCCCCCAGAACAGAGACATCTTCCCCCAGAACAGAGACATCTTCCCCAGAACAGAGACATCTTCCCCAGAACAGAGACATCTTCCCCAGAACAGAGACATCTTCCCACCAGAACAGAGACATCTTCCCCCAGAACAGATTCATCTTACCCCAGGACAGAGACATCTTCCCCCAGAACAGAGACATCTTCCCCAGAACAGAGACATCTTCCCCCAGAACAGAGACATCTTCCCCAGGACAGAGACATCTTCCCCCAGAAAAGAGACATCTTCCCCCAGAACAGAGACATCTTCCCCCAGAACAGAGACATCTTCCCCCAGAACAGAGACATCTTCCCCAGAACAGAGACATCTTCCCACCAGAACAGAGACATCTTCCCCCAGAACAGATTCATCTTCCCCCAGGACAGAGACATCTTCCCCCAGAACAGAGACATCTTCCCCAGAACAGAGACATCTTCCCCCAGAACAGAGACATCTTCCCCAGAACAGAGACATCTTCCCCCAGAACAGAGACATCTACCCCAGAACAGAGACATCTTCCCCCAGGACAGAGACATCTTCCCCCAGAACAGAGACATCTTCCCCCAGAACAGAGACATCTTCCCCCAGAACAGAGACATCTTCCCCCAGAACAGAGACATCTTCCCCCAGGACAGAGACATCTTCCCCCAGAACAGAGACATCTTCCCCAGAACAGAGACATCTTCCCCCAGAACATAGACATCTTCCCCCAGAACAGAGACATCTACCCCAGAACAGATGTAGACCGCATTATCTACCAAGAGAATTCTCTTCGATTATAATCACAGCCGTATATATCCCCCCCCAAGCAGACACATCGATGGCTCTGAACAAACTTTATTTAACTCTCTGCAAACTGGAAACCATTTATCCGGAGGCTGCATTCATTGTAGCTGGGGATTTTAACAAGGCTAATCTGAAAACAAGACTCCCTAAATTTTATCAGCATATTGATTGCGCAACCAGGGGTGGAAAGACCTTGGATCATTGTTACTCTAACTTCCGCGACGCATATAAGGCCCTGCCCCACCCCCCTTTCGGAAAAGCTGACCACGACTCCATTTTGTTGATCCCTGCCTACAGACAGAAACTAAAACAAGAGGCTCCCACGCTGAGGTCTGTCCAACGCTGGTCCGACCAAGCTGACTCCACACTCCAAGACTGCTTCCATCACGTGGACTGGGAGATGTTTCGTATTGCGTCAGATAACAACATTGACGAATACGCTGATTTGGTGTGCGAGTTCATTAGAACGTGCGTTGAAGATGTCGTTCCCATAGCAACGATTAAAACATTCCCTAACCAGAAACTGTGGATTGATGGCAGCATTCGTGTGAAACTGAAAGCGCGAACCACTGCTTTTAATCAGGGCAAGGTGTCTGGTAACATGACCGAATACAAACAGTGCAGCTATTCCCTCCGCAAGGCTATCAAACAAGCTAAGTGCCAGCACAGAGACAAAGTAGAATCTCAATTCAACGGCTCAGACACAAGAGGCATGTGGCAGGGTCTACAGTCAATCACAGACTACAGGAAGAAATCCAGCCCAGTCACGGACCAGGATGTCTTGCTCCCAGGCAGACTAAATAACTTTTTTGCCCGCTTTGAGGACAATACAGTGCCACTGACACGGCCTGCAACGAAAACATGCGGTCTCTCCTTCACTGCAGCCGAGGTGAGTAAGACATTTAAACGTGTTAACCCTCGCACGGCTGCAGGCCCAGACGGCATCCAAAGCCGCGCCCTCAGAGCATGCGCAGACCAGCTGGCCGGTGTGTTTACGGACATATTCAATCAATCCCTATACCAGTCTGCTGTTCCCACATGCTTCAAGAGGGCCACCATTGTTCCTGTTCCCAAGAAAGCTAAGGTAACTGAGCTAAACGACTACCGCCCCGTAGCACTCACATTCGTCATCATGAAGTGCTTTGAGAGACTAGTCAAGGACCATATCACCTCCACCCTACCTGACACCCTAGACCCACTCCAACTTGCTTACCGCCCAAATAGGTCCACAGACGATGCAATCTCAACCACACTGCACACTGCCCTAACCCATCTGGACAAGAGGCATACCTATGTGAGAATGCTGTTCATCGACTACAGCTCGGCATTCAACACCATAGTACCCTCCAAGCTCGTCATCAAGCTCGAGACCCTGGGTCTCGACCCCGCCCTGTGCAACTGGGTACTGGACTTCCTGACGGGCCGCCCCCAGGTGGTGAGGGTAGGCAACAACATCTCCTCCCCGCTGATCCTCAACACTGGGGCCCCACAAGGGTGCGTTCTGAGCCCTCTCCTGTACTCCCTGTTCACCCACGACTGTGTGGCCACGCACGCCTCCAACTCAATCATCAAGTTTGCGGACGACACAACAGTGGTAGGCTTGATTACCAACAACGATGAGACGGCCTACAGGGAGGAGGTGAGGGCCCTCGGAGTGTGGTGTCAGGAAAATAACCTCACACTCAACGTCAACAAAACTAAGGAGATGATTGTGGACTTCAGGAAACAGCAGAGGGAACACCCCCCTATCCACATCGATGGAACAGTAGTGGAGAGGGTAGCAAGTTTTAAGTTCCTCGGCATACACATCACAGACAAACTGAATTGGTCCACTCACACAGACAGCATCGTGAAGAAGGCGCAGCAGCGCCTCTTCAACCTCAGGAGGCTGAAGAAATTCGGCTTGTCACCAAAAGCACTCACAAACTTCTACAGATTCACAATCGAGAGCATCCTGGCGGGCTGTATCACCGCCTGGTATGGCAACTGCACCGCCCTCAACCGTAAGGCTCTCCAGAGGGTAGTGAGGTCTGCACAACGCATCACCGGGGGCAAACTACCTGCCCTCCAGGACACCTACACCACCCGATGTCACAGGAAGGCCATAAAGATCATCAAGGACATCAACCACCCGAGCCACTGCCTGTTCACCCCGCTATCATCCAGAAGGCGAGGTCAGTACAGGTTCATCAAAGCTGGGACCGAGAGACTGAAAAACAGCTTCTATCTCAAGGCCATCAGACTGTTAAACAGCCACCACTAACACTGAGTGGCTGCTGCCAACACACTGACACTGACTCAACTCCAGCCACTTTAATAATGGGAATTGATGGGAAATGATGTAAATATGTCACTAGCCACTATAAACAATGCTACCTTATATAATGTTACTTACCCTACATTATTCATCTCATATGCATACGTATATACTGTACTCTATATCATCGACTGTATCCTTATGTAATACATGTATCACTAGCCACTTTAAACTATGCCACTTTGTTTACATACTCATCTCATTTGTACATACTGTCTACTGCTGTTATTACTGTGACTTTGTTATATAACAGTCTACTGCTGTTATTACTGCGACTGTGTTATATAACAGTCTACTGCTGTTATTACTGTGACTGTGTTATATAACAGTCTACTGCTGTTATTACTGTGACTTTGTTGTATAACAGTCTACTGCTGTTCTCACTGTGACTGTGTTATATAACAGTCTACTGCTGTTATTACTGTGACTGTGTTATAAAACAGTCTACTGCTGTTATTACTGTGACTGTGTTATATAACAGTCTACTGCTGTTCTCACTGTGACTGTGTTATAAAACAGTCTACTGCTGTTATTACTGTGACTGTGTTATAAAACAGTCTACTGCTGTTATTACTGTGACTGTGTTATATAACAGTCTACTGCTGTTCTCACTGTGACTGTGTTATATAACAGTCTACTGCTGTTATTACTGTGACTGTGTTATATAACAGTCTACTGCTGTTATTACTGTGACTGTGTTATATAACAGTCTACTGCTGTTATTACTGTGACTTTGTTATATAACAGTCTACTGCTGTTCTCACTGTGACTGTGTTATATAACAGTCTACTGCTGTTATTACTGTGACTGTGTTATAAAACAGTCTACTGCTGTTATTACTGTGACTGTGTTATATAACAGTCTACTGCTGTTCTCACTGTGACTGTGTTATAAAACAGTCTACTGCTGTTATTACTGTGACTTTGTTATATAACAGTCTACTGCTGTTCTCACTGTGACTGTGTTATATAACAGTCTACTGCTGTTATTACTGTGACTGTGTTATATAACAGTCTACTGCTGTTCTCACTGTGACTGTGTTATATAACAGTCTACTGCTGTTCTCACTGTGACTGTAATAAAACAGTCTACTGCTGTTCTCACTGTGTTATAAAACAGTCTACTGCTGTTCTCACTGTGACTGTGTTATATAACAGTCTACTGCTGTTCTCACTGTGACTGTGTTATATAACAGTCTACTGCTGTTCTCACTGTGACTGTGTTATATAACAGTCTACTGCTGTTCTCACTGTGACTGTGTTATATAACAGTCTACTGCTGTTCTCACTGTGACTGTAATAAAACAGTCTACTGCTGTTCTCACTGTGTTATAAAACAGTCTACTGCTGTTCTCACTGTGACTGTGTTATATAACAGTCTACTGCTGTTCTCACTGTGACTGTGTTATATAACAGTCTACTGCTGTTCTCACTGTGACTGTGTTATATAACAGTCTACTGCTGTTATTACTGTGACTGTGTTATAAAACAGTCTACTGCTGTTATTACTGTGACTGTGTTATAAAACAGTCTACTGCTGTTCTCACTGTGACTGTGTTATATAACAGTCTACTGCTGTTATTACTGTGACTGTGTTATATAACAGTCTACTGCTGTTATTACTGTGACTTTGTTATATAACAGTCTACTGCTGTTATTACTGTGACTGTGTTATATAACAGTCTACTGCTGTTATTACTGTGACTGTGTTATATAACAGTCTACTGCTGTTCTCACTGTGACTGTGTTATATAACAGTCTACTGCTGTTATTACTGTGAATGTGTTATATAACAGTCTACTGCTGTTATTACTGTGACTGTGTTATAAAACAGTCTACTGCTGTTATTACTGTGACTGTGTTATAAAACAGTCTACTGCTGTTATTACTGTGACTGTGTTATAAAACAGTCTACTGCTGTTATTACTGTGACTGTGTTATAAAACAGTCTACTGCTGTTATTACTGTGACTGTGTTATATAACAGTCTACTGCTGTTATTACTGTGACTGTGTTATATAACAGTCTACTGCTGTTCTCACTGTGACTGTTATAAAACAGTCTACTGCTGTTCTCACTGTGACTGTTATAAAACAGTACTGGGGATGAAGTGGTCCAGATTTCAATGGCCTTTTTGAGAAAACGATCAAAGTATTGTCTTATTTTGAATTTGGTATTTTAACAGGTCGTTGACCTCATGTGCAGTGAAAGATATTTCCTAGTGTCGGCAGAACCCAAGGAATAGTAACAGTTCATATTCTTTAAAGGATTCCATACATTTTTTTTACCGTTACTTACACAAGGTCCAACCGAAACTTGACTTCTGCTCTCAACCCGTCTGAATCGGAGAGGTGCTGCCAGATTGGTCGCCTGGGAAGCTGTTGGTGTGTGTGTGTGTGTGTGTCGGGGGGCGGTGGGGGGGGGTTTAACTGCCTTGCTCAAGGGTACAACGACATATGTTTCACTCTGTCGACTAGCCGATTGGTCTAAAGAGGATGTGACTAGCCGATTGGTCTAAAGAGGATGTGACTAGCCGATTGGTCTAAAGAGGATGTGACTAGCCGATTGGTCTAAAGAGGATGTGACTAGCCGATTGGTCTAAAGATGATGTGACTAGCCGATTGGTCTAAAGATGATGTGACTAGCCGATTGGTCTGAAGATGATGTGACTAGCCGATTGGTCTAAAGATGATGTGACTAGCCGATTGGTCTAAAGATGATGTGACTAGCCGATTGGTCTAAAGATGATGTGACTAGCCGATTGGTGACTAGCCGATTGGTCTAAAGATGATGTGACTAGCCGATTGGTCTAAAGAGGATGTGACTAGCCGATTGGTCTAAAGATGATGTGACTAGCCGATTGGTCTAAAGAGGATGTGACTAGCCTATTGGTCTAAAGATGATGTGACTAGTCGATTGGTCTAAAGATGATGTGACTAGCCGATTGGTCTAAAGATGATGTGACTAGCCGATTGGTCTAAAGATGATGTGACTAGCCGATTGGTCTGAAGATGATGTGACTAGCCGATTGGTCTAAAGATGATGTGACTAGCCGATTGGTCTAAAGATGATGTGACTAGCCGATTGGTCTAAAGATGATGTGACTAGCCGATTGGTGACTAGCCGATTGGTCTAAAGATGATGTGACTAGCCGATTGGTCTAAAGAGGATGTGACTAGCCGATTGGTCTAAAGAGGATGTGACTAGCCGATTGGTCTAAAGAGGATGTGACTAGCCGATTGGTCTAAAGAGGATGTGACTAGCCGATTGGTCTAAAGAGGATGTGACTAGCCGATTGGTCTAAAAATGATGTGACTAGCCGATTGGTCTAAAGATGATGTGACTAGTCGATTGGTCTAAAGATGATGTGACTAGCCGATTGGTCTAAAGATGATGTGACTAGCCTATTGGTCTAAAGATGATGTGACTAGCCGATTGGTCTGAAGATGATGTGACTAGCCGATTGGTCTAAAGATGATGTGACTAGCCGATTGGTCTAAAGATGATGTGACTAGCCGATTGGTCTAAAGATGATGTGACTAGCCGATTGGTGACTAGCCGATTGGTCTAAAGATGATGTGACTAGCCGATTGGTCTAAAGATGATGTGACTAGCCGATTGGTGACTAGCCGATTGGTCTAAAGAGGATGTGACTAGCCGATTGGTCTAAAGAGGATGTGACTAGCCGATTGGTCTAAAGAGGATGTGACTAGCCGATTGGTCTAAAGAGGATGTGACTAGCCGATTGGTCTAAAGAGGATGTGACTAGCCGATTGGTCTAAAGAGGATGTGACTAGCCGATTGGTCTAAAGAGGATGTGACTAGCCGATTGGTCTAAAGAGGATGTGACTAGCCGATTGGTCTAAAGATGATGTGACTAGTCGATTGGTCTAAAGATGATGTGACTAGCCGATTGGTCTAAAGATGATGTGACTAGCCGATTGGTCTAAAGATGATGTGACTAGCCGATTGGTGACTAGCCGATTGGTCTAAAGATGATGTGACTAGCCAATTGGTCTAAAGATGATGTGACTTGCCGATTGGTCTAAAGATGATGTGACTAGCCGATTGGTGACTAGCCGATTGGTCTAAAGATGATGTGACTAGCCGATTGGTCTAAAGAGATACATTCATACATTGATCAAGGAATAAACAGCCAACAGTCTCTTTATGAAAGGAAAGTTCATATCCAGCACTTGAACTTGAAGAAGTCCTGCAGATCCTTGTCGTCCACTGATTTGTCATGGATCCCAGCATACACTCTCTTCAGAAGGCTGCTCATGAACTTCCCTTCGAGGATGTTGATGTATTTCTCAAGGCAACCTTCACATACAAAACACAAAACAAACACGATCTGATGAGGCTGAAGCATTACCCTTAACATTCACTTGTATTATTTATACCATTTTAAGTAGTAAGCCATTTCGAAAGAGAATTCAGTAAGAGATTGCATTTTTTTTAAACGACACACATCCTTCCCTTTAGCTTCTGCCTACTATACATACAGATGTAGGATCTTAATTTGATCACCCTGTTGCAGGAAATTTGCTGCACCGCAGGAAATGCTAACTTGTAGTGTATTCTACTAAGGCTTCTAGATACTGTATTAAACTTACACTTTTTAAAATGTCATCCTTGATTTAGCCAAACAAAAAAATGTACGAACCCCTACAAAAATGTTAATTAACTATAATCCTCACAATAATTCACATTTCCTGTTGTTGCAGGATTATTTTCCTGCTGTGAGAAACTGGTAAAATTAAGATCCATACATGTGCATTTAATTTGTCTTCCAAATGTTCTATTTCTGTATTTGCATACAGGAAGGAGGGCTCAGTTCAATCTGTATAGCGGAAGATCCGTGTTATAGATAGATTTAAATGTTAAAAGGCAATGTTCCTCTATTCACGGTAAACACCGACAAAAATGTCATCTCATCCTGAAATGACCTTCATTTCAACGCAAATCTTCTGCGATACTGCAGCAATACAGATGTAATCCTGCTCGATGGGTTGGGACAGAAAAATGGATCCCGGGCATGCGAGAATATGGGTCACGAATTATGAGAATACATCTATAAAATCGCACACCGTCTTCTTCATTTGGGTCGTTGGAGGAAGATTTTGGGTACATTTCCCATTTGGGTCTTGAGCTAAAAAAAAAAAGTTTCAAGAACCTCTGTATGATCTAAAAAAAACATCTAATGCATACACTTCCAAGACGGTTCTAATGAAAAGATAACTCACCCAGGCCCATGGCTTTCCCGTAGGCGATGAGGTTGTGTCTCAGCTCTGGGGTTCTAATGAAAAGATAACTCACCCAGGCCCATGGCTTTCCCATAGGCGATGAGGTTGTGTCTCAGCTCTGGGGTTCTAATGAAAAGATAACTCACCTAGGCCCATGGCTTTCCCGTAGGCGATGAGGTTGTGTCTCAGCTCTGGGGTTCTAATGAAAAGATAACTCACCCAGGCCCATGGCTTTCCCGTAGGCGATGAGGTTGTGTCTCAGCTCTGGGGTTCTAATGAAAAGGGAACTCACCCAGGCCCATGACTTTCCCGTAGGCGATGAGGTTGTGTCTCAGTTCTGGGGTTCTAATGAAAAGATAACTCACCCAGGCCCATGGCTTTCCAGTAGGCGATGAGGTTGTGTCTCAGCTCTGGGGTTCTAATGAAAAGATAACTCACCCAGGCCCATGACTTTCCCGTAGGCGATGAGGTTGTGTCTCAGCTCTGGGTGCTCGTAGAGGCCTTGTTTCATCAGGATGCGTACGATCTCTCCGGTGATGAAGGCGTCGTCAAAGTTCTGCTCTGAGACGGGCTTCAGGGGGAACCGACAGTACACCTCTACAGCAGCCAGGGGGTCGGACTGCCCCAGCATCTCTGCCAGCTCAATGTACGCATCGTGGACCTGTTGATCAATCACATTGTATCTGAAAGGTGTTTACCAATATTCTAGACACAACCTGGACTTGGATAAACATAATCTAGACATAACCTGGACTTAGATAACACCCAGGAGAAAACACAGCTGGGGAGTGCAACAGTTGGAGAGCACAGGAAGAACACTCCAAACTGACCAGTCATTGGATGGAGCCAACAATAACAGGAAGAACACTCCAAACTGACCAGTCATTGGATGGAGCCAACAATAACAGGAAGAACACTCCAGACTGACCAGTCATTGGATGGAGCCAACAATAACAGGAAGAACACTACAGACTGACCAGCCATTGGATGGAGCCAACAATAACAGGAAGAATACTCCAGACTGACCAATCATTGGATGGAGCCAACAATAACAGGAAGAACACTCCAAACTGACCAATCATTGGATGGAGCCAACAATAACAGGAAGACCACTCCAAACTGACCAATCATTGGATGGAGCCAACAATAACAGGAACAGCTGTACTACCTGTATAATAACTGATAGTAATATGTGACCTCTGGTGCCATGGTGATGACCTCCTGGTAGAGCTGGTGTGCCTGGTCGTGGCTGTCTGCGGAGCGGGACAGGGCGCGGGCCAAGCCGAGGCGAGGGGCATAGGATCGACGGTTCAACAGAGCTTTGGGGAGAACGTTGCTACTCTCTGCCACAGCTGACTCTGTAGTCATACAGACACAACCCACAGACAGAGCAATCGGTTCTAAATGGAGCAATACTAAGTAGCCCACACACAGAAAATGACACAATCAATGAAATGAATAGTGGGCTAAACCCAACAGCGCTCCTCAGTGTTACTAGGCCAAAGACGGGATACCCTTGAGTATAATTCCTACCCTGGTTGGTAGCCTACCTTCTGTGGGCCCAGGTTTGGCTGGGCTTGGGGAGCAGTCTGGTTTAGACTTGATGGGGGAGATGAGCTGGGTCTTGGAGCTGCTGGGCTTGGCAGGGCCAGGAGTTTTGGCTGCTCCAACTTGCCCCCCCCTGCTGAGTACAAACAGAAACTACTTGGATCAGGGTTGGGCTCAATTTCCATTTCAATTAAAACAATTCAGACTGGAATTTCAGTATACTTCCTGAATTGACTGAATTTAAATATGATTTTACTCAACTCTGACTGGGAAAACTAATGATAGATAAAACACACGTGTCCCAAAGCATGTCGTTCCCATTCTTCGAATACCTCTCTCATTAGGCCGTGTTCTACATGAAATACTGAAAGTCTTAAAAGCAGGCAGAAGAAGGAGTTTACAGGCAGGGGAGGTGCATCTGCAGCAACAGAAATTAGCGACTGCGTAACATTTATGCTCTCCAACACGTCTACAGTCTATCTGACTGACCTGGATGGAGAGACGGTGGCTGGAGGGGCAGTAGAGGGGGTGTTTTTGGCTGGAGGGGCAGTAGAGGGGGTGTGTTTGGCTGGAGAGGCAGTAGAGGGGGTGTTTTTGGCTGAAGGGGCAGTAGAGGGGGTGTTTTTGGCTGGAGGGGCAGTCTTGCCTCCTCTCGTGGGGGTCTTGGCTGCAGCCGCAGTACCCCCTCTAGCAGGACCTCCCATGCCACGCCCACATCCTCTCCCGGCAGCCACTGCAGTGTCAGGAGGCCCAGAGCCACCCCCACCCGCTCCCTGGCTGGCTGTCCCCTTGACTGCCTTCTCCTTGTCTGCTGCCAGCCTGTCCTGCCACCACTGCTGCTCTGAGGGAGGGGGAGGGATGGCACAAGGCTCAGTTGCATATATCAATGTGAGCACACACACACACACTTCATTAATATCCCCCCCCCCCCCCCCCCACACACCCTTCATTAATATCCCCCCCCCCCCCACACACCCTTCATTAATATCCCCCCCCCCCCACACACCCTTCATTAATACCCCCCCCCCCCACACACATACACTTCATTAATATCCCCCCCACAAACACACACACCCTTCATTAATATCCCCCCCCCCCCACACACACACCCTTCATTAATATCCCCCCCCCCCCCCCACACACACACACTTCATTAATATCCCCCCCCCCCCCACACACACACACTTCATTAATATCCCCCCCCCACACACACACACACGCACACCCACACAAACACACTATTTCTCTTACTGGTGAGCTGTGTGGGTGGCTCTCCGCTCTGAGGCTTGTCCTCCAGTTCGATGCTTGCCTGGAAGCTGAGGCAGGCGTTGGCAATGGCTCCTTCTAACCTCTGGGAGCTGTGGTCGTTGTCACACTGAGCCAGCTGGGCCAGCCCCAGGAGACACAGCGCATGGCTGTCACGAGGAGTCGTCACCACGGCAACCTGGCAGACCTGGACACCCCCGATGGGAGTTTGTTTTGTATGCAACACACCAACGATCACAGTCGATCAAAAGATCAAGATCAAAGTGACTGACGAGCGAGGGGAAAATCTGAGACGACACCACACAGATCCAGGATCAGATGACTCTACCCTCAATCTTATTATGGGGATGGAAGAATATTTGATGCTGTATCAGTAGGTAGGACAGCGTTTCCCAAACCATGTCCTGAAGACCCCAAGGGGTATTTCCTTTTTTTTAACGCGAGCACAACAGCTGATTCATATAGTCAAAGCTTGATGATAAGTAGATTATAGATGACTTAATTCAGCACGTGTACTCCTTGGGGTTCCCCTGGACTGAGTTTGGGAAACACTGGGTTAGGGTCAACTTCAACACCCTGACCTTGACTACCTGAAATTTTGACCTTTGACCCTAGATGTAATTTATTTGACCACCTCTTTCATATGAGCCCATAAGTTTTGAATGGAACATTTTGGGGTCCCCCTCAACCAAGGTTTCGCCTCTCGAGGCGAGAACCCCTAAAATTAACTCATTCATTTTTGGTCGTAGGCGAAAAGTTTTAATATCTTGTCGAGCCTAAACGGATTCCGAACGCGCCGATATCAAATTTATACCCGTCGCTTACAATGACAACTTTTTGCGTTGTTTCTCACCATTTCTCACCATTTCTCACCAAAAATAATTTTCTCAATAATTTATTTCCTATTGGAATTTTGAAAAAAAAAACTAGTTACTGTCATTTCTCAAATGAGAAAGGCCGAAAGAAAATGTCAATTCCGCCACTCGCTCAACATTTTAGTGTACTTTCTCACCTTCTCCTGCATGTCCATCAGCTCCCTGCAGGCGGGGATAGAGGTGAGGCGGATCAGACCTGTGAGAGCCTGACACCTCTTGGCCACCCAGGCCTGTCTCTCTGTCTCTCCCTGTTTGCCCTGACCCTGGGTCAACCCAGCAGCCTTCTTTTGCTGAATAAGGCTCTGGAGGAGGGCAAAGTGGGCATCTAGCAACACCCACTCCAGCTGCTGGGCCACCTCGTCCCGACACACGCACCGACACACACCGCGGGCTGCCAGCACCACAACACTGTTTTGGGGTAAAGGAAGATGGGTACACACAAACACACACACACACACACACACACACACACACACACACACACACACACACACACACACACACACACACACACACACACAGACCAGAATTGTTCTAGTTTCCTGCATATATACTTAAATTCTGTCCTCAACAGAGGTAGGAGTGTGGATTAAAAAAAACAGCCAGCATCTGCTGTGACCATTTGCCTCATGCAGCGCAACACATCTCCTTTGCATACAGTTTTTTATTTATTTTTTATTTCACCTTTATTTAACCAGGTAGGCCAGTTGAGAACACCTTTATTTAACCAGGTAGGCTAGTTGAGAACACCTTTATTTAACCAGGTAGGCCAGTTGAGAACAAGTTCTCATTTACAACTGCGACCTGGCCAAGATAAAGCAAAGCAGTGCAACAAAAACAACACAGAGTTACACGTAAACAAACGTACAGTCAATAACACAATAGAAAAAATCTATGTACAGTTTGTGCAAATGTAGAAGAGTAGGGAGGTAAGACAATAAATAGGCCATAGAGGTGAATTAATTACAATTTAGCATTAATACTGGAGTGATAGATGTGCAGATGATGATGTGCAAGTAGAGATACTGGGGTACAAAAGAGCAAGAGGATAAGTACCAATATGGGGATGAGGTAGTTGGGTGTGCTATTTGCAGATTGGCAGTGCACAGGTATAGTGATTGGTGACAGCTGATGCTTAAAGTTAGAGAGGGAGATATAAGACTCCAGCTTCAGAAGTTTTTGCAATTCGTTCCAGTCATTGGCAGCAGAGAACTGGAAGGAAAGGCGGCCAAAGGAAGTGTTGGCTTTGGGGATGACCAGTGAAATATACCTGCTGGAGCGCGTGGTACGGGTGGGTGTTGCTATGGTGACCAGTGAGCTGAGATAAGCGGTGCTTTACCTAGCATAGACTTATAGATGACCTGGAGCTAGTGGGTTTGGCGATGAATATGTAGTGAGGGTCAGCCAACGAGAGCATACAGGTCGCAGTGGTGGGTAGTATATGTGGCTTTGGTGACAAAACGGATGGCACTGTGATAGACAAGTTGATCAGGCTGTTGATTGTGGCCTGTGGAATGTTGTCCCACTTCTCTCCAATGGCTGTGTGAAGTTGCTGGATATTGGCGGGAACTGGACCATGCTGCCGTACACATCGATCCAGAGCATTCCAAACATGCTTAATGGGTGACATGTCTGGTAAGTATGAAGACCATGAAATAACTGGGTGATTTTCAGCTTCCAGGAAATGTGTGTAGATCATTGTGACATGGAGCCGTGCATTATCATGCTGAAACATGAGGTGATGGCGGCGGATGAAAGGCACAACAATGGGCCTCAGGATCTCTTCACAGTATCCCTGTGATATCAGCAAACCGCTCCACCATGCAATCCCATACACGCTGTCTGCCCGGTACAGTTGATACCAGGATTAATCTGTGAAGAGCACACTTCTCCAGCGTGCCAGTGGCCATCTAAGGTGATCATTTGCCCACTGAAGTCGGTTACGATGCCGAACTGCAGTCTGGTCAAGACCCCGGTGAGGACGACGAGTATGCAGATGAGCTTCCCTGAGACGGTTTCTGACAGTTTGTGGAGAAATTCTTCAGTTGTGCAAACCCACAGTTTCCTCAGCTGTCCGGGTGGCTGGTCTCAGATGATCCCGCAGCTGAAGAAGCTGGATGTGGAGGCCCTGGGCTGGAGTGGTTACACATGGTCTGTGTGTTGTGAGGCAGGTTGGACGTGCTGCCAAATTCTCTAAAACCGGGTGGCTTATGGTGGGGCGGCAGGGTAGCCTAGTGGTTAGAGCGTTGGGCTAGTAACCGAAAGGTTGCAAGTTCAAATCTGTCATTCTGCCCCTGAACAGGCAGTTAACCCACTGTTCCTAGGCCGTCATTGAAAATAAGAATTTGTTCTTAACTGACTTGCCTAGTTAAATAAAGGTTAAATAAAGGTAAAATAAAAATGGTAGAGAAATTAACATTAAATTATTTGGCAACAGCTCTGGTGGACATTTCTGCAGTCACCATGCCAATTATAAGCTCCCTCAAAACATGAGACATCTGTGTTATTGTGTTGTGTGACACAAATGTACATTTTAGAGTGGCCTTTGTGCACCTGTGTAACGATCATGCTGTTTTGTCAGCTTCTTGATATGCCACACCTGTCAGGTGGATGAATTATCTTGGCAAAGGAGAAATGTTCACTAACAGGGATGTAAACAAATTTGTGCACAACATTTGAGAGAAATAAGCTTTTTTTTGTGCGAATGAAATATTTCTGGATAAAAAAAATAAAAAAATTGCTCATGAAGCATGGGACCAACAATTGCGTTTTCTATTTTAGTTCAGTATACATACATAGAGACTTGGCAAGACAGAACAAAGAGATTTGAACCAGGCAAGAAACATAAAACTCACGTGTGATAGACCTGCTCTGAGCTCATTGGCTTCTGAGAGAGAGTGTTCTTCTGTTGGAGGGCACCTAGGGTGAGGCAGCCACGCAGGAACTGTGTTCTCACACTGGACAGGGGGTCTGTCACGCTCGGCTCCAAACCACTGAGTTCACATCACGGCAGGAAAAAAAAGGGGACGTTTAGCTTACAGAGAAACACTGACTGCACATCATGTAGAAGTGCACTTAAGGAAGTCTGGAAATCAAGATACTCTCTCTCGATCCCGATCTCTGTCTTGCGCACACACACGCACGCACGCACGCACGCACGCGCGCACACACACACACACATATACATATACACAGACACACACACACATATACACAGACACACACACACACACAGACACACACACACACACATATACACAGACACACACACACACACATATACACAGACACACACACACACATATACACAGACACACACACACACACACACACACACACACACACACACACACACACACACACACACACACACACACACACACACCTGTAGTTGTTCTCCATGTTGCAGGACTGTGCTATAACATGCTCCAGGCCTTGTTGTAAAAACAGGCCTGCCTCCTTCTCCACAGCCTCTGAGGCTTCCTCCTGTAGCAGTAGAGCAAGACCTGTGAAGAACCTGCCCACACACACACACACACACACACACACACACACACACACACACACACACACACACACACACACACACACACACACACACACACACACACACACACACACACACACACGTTCATGAGTCGCCCACCCCTAGCAATGTGACCAATAGGGCCAACCCAGGTCTCCTGCCTGCTACAGATTGGTCGTAGCCCGTTGAGCTAAAGCCAAGGACTTAGCTTGAGGAGTTAAAGCAAGTCTGGTTCCCAGAAGCAACTGCGATAAACATACTACAGCGTGTGCTGACCTAAGTGCTGGCTGTGAGGGCCGCAGGGCCAGTCCGGTCTGCAGGTGCTGCAGTGCCTCATTGTTCCTCTTCTGCAACAGCAGCATACGCCCCACGTGGAGGTTGTACTCCCAGAAGTCCTGGTTCAGCGACCAGGCATCCAGGTACTTCAGAAGGGCCCGGTGGATACAGCTCTCTTCGTCCCCCACGCCCGCACTGCCATCCTGAGGTACAAGGGGAGGAACGTCAAAACACCCTAGTCTGGGTCTGCACCAACAGCGCTCAAACCTAGTCTTGAACTAACGGATCATTCTGATCTATAATGCATTTGAATGGGGCTGTTCTTCCGGGAGCCAGTCAAGGTCGAGTGATCTCTGTGCCAGTCTACTTACTCCAACATCAATGATTGAGAGATCAAAGATGTTCAGAGGCCCTTCACAGGCGGTTCAAATGTCACACATCAACTGGGTCCCACATCCATTGGATGTCTCTCTGACATTATAGAGATACATAGATTCATCTCAATGGTCTCTACCTAGTCCCTGACACTAGAATACCTAGTCCCTAGTCCCTGACACTAGAATACTTAGTCCCTGACACTAGAATACCTAGTCCCTAGTCCCTGACACTAGAATACTTAGTCCCTGACACTAGAATACATAGTCCCTAGTCCCTGACACTAGAATACCTAGTCCCTGACACTAGAATATCTAGTCCCTAGTCCCTGACACTAGAATACCTAGTCCCTAGTCCCTGACACTAGAATACCTAGTCCCTGATACTCTAATAACTAGTCCCTAGTCCCTGACACTAGAATACCTAGTCCCTAGTCCCTGACACTAGAATACCTAGTCCCTGATACTAGAATACCTAGTCCCTGACACTAGAATACCTAGTCCCTGACACTAGAATACCTAGTCCCTGATACTCGAATACCTAGTCCCTAGTTCCTGACACTAGAATACCTAGTCCCTAGTCCCTGACACTAGAATACCTAGTCCCTGATACTAGAATACCTAGTCCCTGACACTAGAATACCTAGTCCCTAGTCCCTGACACTAGAGTACCTAGTCCCTGACACTAGAATACCTATTCCCTAGTCCCTGACACTAGAATACCTAGTCCCTGACACTAGAATACCTAGTCCCTGACACTAGAATACCTAGTCCCTGATACTAGAATACCTAGTCCCTGATACTAGAATACCTAGTCCCTGATACTTGGAAACCTAGTCCGTAGTCCCCGACACTAGAATACCTAGTCCCTGACACTAGAATACCTAGTCCGTAGTCCCCGACACTAGAATGCCTAGTCCCTGACACTAGAATACCTAGTCCCTAGTCCTTGACACTAGAATACCTAGTCCCTGACACTAGAATGCCTAGTCCCTGACACTAGAATACCTAGTCCCTGACACTAGAATGCCTAGTCCCTGACACTAGAATACCTATTCCCTAGTCCTTGACACTAGAATACCTAGTCCCTGACACTAGAATACCTAGTCCCTGATACTAGAATACCTAGTCCCTGACACTAGAATACCTAGTCCCTGACACTAGAATACCTAGTCCCTGATACTAGAATACCTAGTCCCTGATACTAGAATACCTAGTCCCTGATACTAGAATACCTAGTCCCTGATACTAGAATACCTAGTCCCTGACACTAGAATACCTAGTCCCTGATACTAGAATACCTAGTCCCTGACACTAGAATACCTAGTCCCTGACACTAGAATACCTAGTCCCTGATACTAGAATACCTAGTCCCTGATACTAGAATACCTAGTCCCTGATACTAGAATACCTAGTCCCTGATACTAGAATACCTAGTCCCTGATACTAGAATACCTAGTCCCTGACACTAGAATACCTAGTCCCTGATACTAGAATACCTAGTCCCTGATACTAGAATACCTAGTCCCTGACACTAGAATACCTAGTCCCTGATACTAGAATACCTAGTCCCTGATACTAGAATACCTAGTCCCTGATACTAGAATACCTAGTCCCTGATACTAGAATACCTAGTCCCTGACACTAGAATACCTAGTCCCTGATACTAGAATACCTAGTCCCTGACACTAGAATACCTAGTCCCTGACACTAGAATACCTAGTCCATAGTCCCCGACACTAGAATGCCAATCATGGAGAAAGATTTATTAGACCATTTGAAATGTTATTGAGTAAAATGATTTATTGGTTGCCCTTAATAAGAGAAAATGTAATGACGGTTATCGGTTGATATCTTGGAGAATTTAGGTATTTCATTTTTTTAGATTTGGGGTGGGTTGTTGTCGCAAGCAATTCTGATGGGGGGGGGGGGGGGGGGTGGAAAAGTTTGGATACCACTTTCTCAATATATATCTTTGTAATTGTATGTTTGTACCTTGCCTGCCTTCTTGGAGAGGAAGATGAACAGGGTCTGAATGTAGTCTGCTTTGCCTGACTGGCCCTGCTCTTTCAGCTGGTGGTACTCTGTGTCCAGGGCCTGGAGCTGGTTCTCCATGGTAGGCGTGCCAGGGAAGCCATGCAGCTTACACACAGCCAGGATGTCATCCTGACACGCCGTGGACTTGGCACTGCTCAGGTCCTCAACGTCCCCATCAGACTGGAGGAGGAAGAAGAAGAAGAAGAAGAAGAAGAAGAAGAAGAAGAAGAAGAAAATGTGTCATACACATTATGATGAAGATGAAGAAGAAAATGTGTCATACACATATGATGAAGAAGAAGAAGAAGAAGAAAATGTGTCATACACATTATGATGAAGATGAAGAAGAAAATGTGTCATACACATTATGATGAAGAAGAAGAAGAAAATGTGTCATACACATATGATGATGAAGATGAAGAAGAAAATGTGTCATACACATATGATGAAGAAGAAGAAGAAGAAGAAGAAGAAGAAGATGAGTCATACACATATGATGAAGAAGAAGAAGAAGAAGAAGAAGAAGAAAATGAGTCATACACATTATGAAGAAGAAGAAGAAGAAAATGAGTCATACACATTAGGATGAAGAAGAAGAAGAAAATGAGTCATACACATATGATGAAGAAGAAGAAGAAGAAGAAGAAGAAGATGAGTCATACACATATGATGAAGAAGAAGAAGAAGAAGAAGAAGAAGAAGATGAGTCATACACATATGATGAAGAAGAAGAAGAAGAAGAAGAAGAAAATGAGTCATACACATATGATGAAGAAGAAGAAGAAGAAGAAGAAAATGAGTCATACACATTATGATGAAGAAGAAGAAGAAGAAGAAAATGAGTCATACACATTATGATGAAGAAGAAGAAGAAGAAGAAAATGAGTCATACACATATGATGAAGAAGAAGAAGAAGAAGATGAGTCATACACATATGATGAAGAAGAAGAAGAAGAAAATGAGTCATACACATATGATGAAGAAGAAGAAGAAGAAGATGAGTCATACACATATGATGAAGAAGAAGAAGAAGAAAATGAGTCATACACATATGATGATGAAGAAGAAGAAGAAAATGAGTCATACACATATGATGAAGAAGAAGAAGAAGAAGATGAGTCATACACATATGATGAAGATGAAGAAGAAGATGAGTCATACACATATGATGAAGAAGAAGAAGAAGAAAATGAGTCATACACATTATGATGAAGAAGAAGAAGAAGAAGAAAATGAGTCATACACATATGATGAAGAAGAAGAAGAAGAAGAAAATGAGTCCTATTCAAATTGGTCATGTTCTGGAGTGAAGGGTGTGTTACACAGGAACAGGGTTTGGTATGTTATTTTCTACATGTAAACCATTACAGTTACTAGTTACTTGTCCAAAATAGTAATCAGTAACCTAACGTTTGGATGAATTAAACTCAGTGGTGTAATCTGATTACTTTCAGTCAGTGGCAACCCGTTATTCAGGGCAGGCAGGGCCTGTTTCGAGCCCCACATTTTTGGGGGGGGCTTACCTGTTTTGCATGTTATTTTAGCATTAATACGTGTCACATATCATTTTGCAAACAATGTAAAAAATATATATATAATTGAGTTAATGAAGCCCCATGCAAACATGGTCTCTTTTTTGTTTTCTTGAGTAAGGCAACCCCAAAATGCAGGTGTTTCAGTCCAGCTCAGTGCTTTCTGTGGTCGTGGGGCAAGCCAGCAGAAAATACGGAACGTTGTGCCGTGATTGGCTCAGTGTTCTGTCACTCATGGGGAAACAACGTCACCGCTAAGTCTAAGGGTAGAGCTCGAAAATTCTAGCCACTTGGGTGCTGCCATAGAGTTAGAAGTGCCCATCCAAGAAGGCTCAAGGTCATTGGCCACAGATAAAATGATGTCAATTCACGTTATATGTACAGTAGCTTTGATTGGACTGATCATGTCAACATCATACTTTAAAAATCTTAGCTAGCAGTCATCATCATGAATCAAGTCGACAATCTACTGGCAAATCCTTTTTAATCATTGTCATATATAGAGAAATAAGGAAGCAAAATTATAGATGGTCATCGGCCATTGGATATAAACATTACACAACAAGTTGGAAATCGCAAATTCAACAATAAGTGGTTTGGCCATGCGATAGACTAGCGTCCTGTCCAGGGGGCTGTACATCAAGCTGTTTCACGCTACAGAATTAGGAGATTGGCCCATAGGGCAGGAGCCTTTCTGACTTGGCCAAGGCTTCCTTACTTTCCTCCTCAGTCCGTACATCTCTGCTGCATAGTGTTGCTCCTCCAGGGCCAGCCCCAGGAGGAAGTGGAGTCTGGGGTCTCGGGGCTTCAGCTTGATGGCTGAGGCATAATAGACTGCAGCCTGCTCCAGACAGTCCAGAGGAGACTGACCATTCTCATACTGCAGCAGGTCACCTGGGTAGGTACAGTACACGCGCGCACACACACACACACACACACACACACACACACACACACACACACACACAGGCGCACACACACACATACACACACACACACACACAAACACACACACACACACACATGATGAGGAAAAGGGTATTCTGTGCCAGCCTCATTTTTACTTTCACTCATGAAAGATCGCCTGCATCGTTTTTGCATGAAATATTAAATGGTTGTAAATTGCTTCTGCAAAATCAACCTTTATCTGTCGCTTTACATTGTTGTCAAGCCCTTTGCATCCCAGAGGAAAATAAAGAGCTTCTATTTTAACACACATGACGGAAGTATCGCCACGGCTCATGTTGTTTTACAGCCTCTTACACTCTAGAACAATCTAAGCCTCCCTCCCTAACTATGGCTTCATAGCACTGACACACCAAAGGGTCGTTCTACCTCAGAAAGCACAAGAAAGAGGATTTGGACACCCACCATCTCAGATTGGTCTAAAATTGTTTAGTAACCTTGCAATATTATTTTGTTGGAATATAATTTGATCTCTGAGAAATTAAGCTATTTGATTGCATGCAAATTGGCCATTTTAATGTATAGGATTCATATAATAGTCAATAAATATATAACCTAACATTCCAATTGGGGCCAAACTTTTTTTTATACCAATTGAGTAAGACATGAGAAATCCAAAGGAATTGTCAAAACCCACTGGGCAAGGATGTCAATTCAATGTCTATTCCACAGTGGTTCAACATAATTTAATTGAAATGACATTGAAACAACGATTGATTGAACCAGTGTGTGCCCAGTGAGAAGCCACCCACGGACCCCCCCTACACCAACAACGAGTACACAGAAAGGAAACCGATATGTAATTTAGTCATTTGAGTAAACTATCCCTTTAGCATCGGGATTCTTAAAGAAAAAAAGAAAACACCTAACAGCACCATCTAGTGGTCAGAACCTGGAAATATCAGGATGTAGGATGAGGTGTAAAGCTAACATCACCAAATTCACATGACATAGTATGAAGAAACAATACTCCAAGACACAGGTCCATATTACTTGTCAAGAAAATATACTTTTTTAAACCTTTATTTAACTAGACAAGTCAGTTAAAAGAACAACTTATTATTTTCAATGACAGCCTAGGAACAGTGGGTTAACTGCCAGTTTTTTACCTTGTCAGCTTGGGGATTCGATCTTGCAACCTTTTTGGCTACTAGTCCAACGCTCTAACCACTAAGCTACCTGCCGCCCCACTGATTGTTGGGGTGGGATTGGTGCTGGGCATCCGTGGGTAGCTTTACAACGTTTCTTTGGATTCCTCATGTCTTAACTCATTGTTAGAAACAAGTTCGGTCACAATTGGATGTTAGGTAATATATTCATTGACTATTATATAAATCCTATACATTAAAATGGCCAATGTGCGTGCAATCAATTAGCTTAATTTCTTCAAAGATCAAATGACGTTTCAACAAAATAATGTTGCAGGAATGCAAATTATATCTATTTCTAACGACAGACATTTTTTTCAGAACAATCCGAGATGGTCGGTGTCATAGCTTGCTGAAATGAAGTGGAATGACCCCAGTGGAATGACCCCAGTGGACTGACCCCAGTGAGACTGACCCCAGTGGAATGACCCCAATGGAATGACCCCAGTGGACTGACCCCAGTGGAATGACCCCAGTGGACTGACCCCAATGGAATGACCCCAGTGGAATGACCCCAGTGGACTGACCCCAGTGGACTGACCCCAGTGGAATGACCCCAGTGGAATGACCCCAGTAGACTGACCCCAGTGGAATGACCCCAGTGGAATGACCCCAAGTGTAATGACCCCAGTGGAATGACCCCAGAGGAATGACCCCAAGTGGAATGACCCCAGTGGAATGACCCCAGTGGAATGACCCCAAGTGGAATGACCCCAGTGGAATGACCCCAATGGAATGACCCCAGTAGACTGACCCCAGTGGAATGACCCCAGTGAGACTGACCCCAGTGGAATGACCCCAGTGGAATGACCCCAATGGAATGACCCCAGTGGAATGACCCCAGTGGACAGACCCCAGTGGACTGACCCCAGTGGAATGACCCCAGTGGAATGACCCCAATGGAATGACCCCAAGTGTAATGACCCCAGTGGAATGACCCCAGTGGAATGACCCCAGTGGAATGACCCCAGTGGAATGACCCCAAGTGGAATGACCCCAGTGGAATGACCCCAGTGGAATGACCCCAGTAGACTGACCCCAGTGGAATGACCCCAGTGAGTCTGACCCCAGTGCAATGACCCCAGTGGAATGACCCCAATGGAATGACCCCAGTGGAATGACCCCAGTGGACTGACCCCAGTGGAATGACCCCAGTGGAATGACCCCAATGGAATGACCCCAGTGGAATGACCCCAGTGGACTGACCCCAGTGGAATGACCCCAGTAGACTGACCCCAGTGGAATGACCCCAGTGAGTCTGACCCCAGTGCAATGACCCCAGTGGAATGACCCCAATGGAATGACCCCAGTGGAATGACCCCAGTGGACTGACCCCAGTGGAATGACCCCAGTGGAATGACCCCAATGGAATGACCCCAGTGGAATGACCCCAGTGGACTGACCTCAGTGGACTGACCCCAGTGGAATGACCCCAGTGGAATGACCCCAATGGAATGACCCCAGTGGAATGACCCCAGTGGACTGACCCCAGTGAGACTGACCCCAATGGAATTACCCCAGTGGACTGACTCCAGTGAGAATGACCCCAGTAGACTGACCCCAATGGCATGACCCCAGTAGAATGACCCCAGTAGAATGACCCCAGTGGAATGACCCCAGTGGAATGACCCCAAAGCCACACGTTCTAAATGAATAATCAGCACGAAAGAGGAAACTGGTTTCTAAGACTTCTTTGCACTTTGAACTCTGAAAGACCCTTTACGGTTCCTCATTCAAGACCATCATGGAAGACTGTTAAAGGTGTCTTTGAACGACGCTAATGCTAACTAGCCTCTCTTCATGTATTCTTTCAATAAGCAAGGCTAATTTGCTATGCTAACACTAACTAGCCTCTTTTCATATAATTTTTCAATAAGCAAGGCTAATTTGCTATGCTAACACTAACTAGCCACTCTTTATAATGTCTTTGGAATTACATCCCTTTTCCCCAATGGATTTCTCCCAGGTCACAGAGTCTGTATTACAAGAGCCAGCACACTGTATACGTTCAACACATGACCTGGTACAGGCACACCGCTTGTTCACAAGTTTGTGAGTTAAGGATTAGATTTCAGAATGAGGACCAATGAGTCCTCATTCAACGCTTCTCTGATGTCACTTCTCAGATTCAGTGAGTAGTCAGGAACAAGTGGACAAAAAAAAGACTAACAGTGTCCTGCATCATGTCAGGATAGGCCCTTGACGCTAATGCTAACTAGCCTCTCTTCATGTATTTTTTCAATAAGCAAGGCTAATTTGCTATGCTAACACTAACTAGCCACTCTTTGTGTATTTTTCCAATGGGGAAGGCTAATCCGCTATGCTCACAGAGGTTTGGCTTAGCTGCGTTGGATGGAAACTCTTACCGACCTGGTTTGGGCAGACGCTCTCTGTAGAGTTTCAGATTGTCCTGGGCCAGGGCACACAGATTATCGACACTATCCTGTCCTATTGCCTTTTGTAGTCTCTTCTCCCAGTTACGCACCTGTCAAGAAAAAAGGAAATATCCTCACTTATGCAGAATGAATGATGCATCATCAGCAACACAATAGCAGAGACTCTATCTAATGAGATGACAAAAGGTTTGAACAATCTTAGCAACAACGATGATAGCAAATAGAACAAGATACGAAAACTAGGCGATGCTTTACAATATTTCAGTTCTTTGTAGGGCATAAATTATGTAAATACCTTGTATCAGTGAGTAATCCATAAGTAGAGTGTTGCACTGTAATTACATAGCTTTAGTAATTTTCTAAGTCTAAACCTCTATCATAGGTAACCATATGTAAAGTGTTCTTGTTACCTCCAAAGTGTGTTTGGTTTCTATCTCCAAGCAGGTCGAGGATGCAGCAAAATGCTTCTTGTACCAGCTCGTCTCAGTGACGTCCTGAAAGAAAGGTACATTTAAAGCTGAAATCCACATGAGAGGAAACGGTGCCACTATTCAACCCAGCACATACAGTATGTTATATTATTGTTTTTGTTTTGATGGAGAGGAGAAGATGAGGAGGAGAGGAGAGGACAGGAGGAGGAGCATAGATATCGATGGCTGTGATTTTCAGTCCTCTGCACATACGTGTGCGCACACACTCAGACACACTCAGACACACACACACACACACACACACACACACACACACACACACACACACACACACACACACACACGTCGATGTATCATGCTGACCTTTGGGTCCAGGTCCGTTGAGGGTTTGTGTGGACACTCCAGTGCATGTGACCCCACTTCAGCCAGTTTCACCACACTCTCACATCCTTTTCCAAGAGGTAACAGAGACATGCCACGATTCATGACAAACACACAGTAGATGTGGCCATATCTCCAACTGCTGATTAGCTGATATTGATATGAGTGAAATTTGAACATTACAAGATTATTTCAATATAATATAATAATCATATTTGAGAAAGTAATCATCGTTCTGGCTTGTGACCGTGTACCTTGGTATGCAAAGAAGCACTTGACCAGCGCAGAAGACATGGTCTTATCCAGGTCGTGTTCCAGAACCTTCCAGCTGTCTCCGAGGGGACACTCGTTTAGCGGGTCGACCTTCGACCTTCTCGCCAGCATGTCAATGTAGGGGGCTGAGAACAGGTGCTGTGGATCACTGCAGAAAACAGTGTTAGAGTCTCAATTGATGAGAAAGAATTCATGCACATTGATAAATAACCTTGCCTGAGACCAGGGCCCATATTCATAAAACGACTCAGAGTATGAGTGCTGATCTAGGATCAGCTTTTTCCTTTCAGATAATATTGAATATTCTTTTATAAACAGGGGGGACTTGATCCTAGATCAGCACTACTCTGAGCTTCTGTGTGACTATGGGCCCTGAAGAGTAAGAGATCTGGGTTCGAACCTGGTTGGTCACACATATAGTATAGTAACGTCATATTGAAAATTGGACATCGAAGTCAGTTCCACTGCTTTTTTTCTTAATTCTTCCCCTCTTATCAGGGACTAATTTAGTGGGTACCACTAATTATCAGGTAGAAGAGAACACCAGCAGTACTCTGGAACTCCATGGTGGGATTAGAAAACCCTTGCTATAGTAACTTTACCTCCAGGGTAGGATTAGAATACCCCTGCTATAGTAACTTTATCTCCAGGGTAGGATTAGAATACCCCTGCTATAGTAACTTTACCTACAGGGTAGGATTAGAATACCCCTGCTATAGTAACTTTAGCTCCAGGGTAGGATTAGAATACCCCTGCTATAGTAACTTTACCTCCAGGGTAGGATTAGAATACCCCTGCTATAGTAACTTTATCTCCAGGGTAGGATTAGAATACCCCTGCTATAGTAACTTTACCTACAGGGTAGGATTAGAATACCCTTGCTATAGTAACTTTATCTCAAGGGTAGGATTAGAATACCCCTGCTATAGTAACTTTACCTACAGGGTAGGATTAGAATACCCCTGCTATAGTAACTTTACCTACAGGGAAGGATTAGAATACCCCTGCTATAGTAACTTTACCTCCAGGGTAGGATTAGAATACCCCTGCTATAGTAACTTTACCTACAGGGTAGGATTAGAATACCCCTGCTATAGTAACTTTACCTACAGGGTAGGATTAGAATACCCCTGCTATAGTAACTATCTCCATGGTAGGATTAGAATACCCCTGTTATAGTAACTTTATCTCCAGGGTAGGATTAGAATACCCCTGCTATAGTAACTATCTCCATGGTAGGATTAGAATACCCCTGCTATAGTAACTTTACCTCCAGGGTAGGATTAGAATACCCCTGCTATAGTCACTATCTCCAGGGTAGGATTAGAATACCCCTGCTATAGTAACTTTACCTACAGGGTAGGATTAGAATACCCCTGCTATAGTAACTTTATCTCCAGGGTAGGATTAGAATACCCCTGCTATAGTAACTTTACCTCCAGGGTAGGATTAGAATACCCCTGCTATAGTAACTTTACCTCCAGGGTAGGATTAGAATACCCCTGCTATAGTAACTTTACCTCCAGGGTAGGATTAGAATACCCCTGCTATAGTAACTTTACCTCCAGGGTAGGATTAGAATACCCCTGCTATAGTAACTTTACCTCCAGGGTAGGATTAGAATACCCCTGCTATAGTAACTATCTCCATGGTAGGATTAGAATACCCCTGCTATAGTAACTTTATCTCCATGGTAGGATTAGAATACCCCTGCTATAGTAACTTTACCTCCAGGGTAGGATTAGAATACCCCTGCTATAGTAACTTTATCTCCATGGTAGGATTAGAATACCCCTGCTATAGTAACTTTACCTCCAGGGTAGGATTAGAATACCCCTGCTATAGTAACTTTACCTCCATGGTAGGATTAGAATACCCCTGCTATAGTAACTTTACCTCCAGGGTAGGATTAGAATACCCCTGCTATAGTAACTTTACCTCCAGGGTAGGATTAGAATACCCCTGCTATAGTAACTTTATCTCCAGGGTAGGATTAGAATACCCCTGCTATAGTAACTTTATCTCCAGGGTAGGATTAGAATACCCCTGCTATAGTAACTTTACCTCCAGGGTAGGATTAGAATACCCCTGCTATAGTAACTTTATCTCCAGGGTAGGATTAGAATACCCCTGCTATAGTAACTTTACCTCCAGGGTAGGATTAGAATACCCCTGCTATAGTAACTTTATCTCCATGGTAGGATTAGAATACCCCTGCTATAGTAACTTTATCTCCAGGGTAGGATTAGAATACCCCTGCTATAGTAACTTTACCTCCAGGGTAGGATTAGAATACCCCTGCTATAGTAACTATCTCCATGGTAGGATTAGAATACCCCTGCTATAGTAACTTTACCTCCAGGGTAGGATTAGAATACCCCTGCTATAGTAACTTCATCTCCAGGGTAGGATTAGAATACCCCTGCTATAGTAACTTTATCTCCAGGGTAGGATTAGAATACCCCTGCTATAGTAACTATCTCCATGATAGGATTAGAATACCCCTGCTATAGTAACTTTATCTCCAGGGTAGGATTAGAATACCCCTGCTATAGTAACTTTACCTCCAGGGTAGGATTAGAATACCCCTGCTATAGTAACTTTACCTCCAGGGTAGGATTAGAATACCCCTGCTATAGTAACTTTACCTCCAGGGTAGGATTAGAATACCCCTGCTATAGTAACTTTATCTCCAGGGTAGGATTAGAATACCCCTGCTATAGTAACTTTATCTCCATGGTAGGATTAGAATACCCCTGCTATAGTAACTTTACCTCCAGGGTAGGATTAGAATACCCCTGCTATAGTAACTTTACCTCCAGGGTAGGATTAGAATACCCCTGCTATAGTAACTTTATCTCCATGGTAGGATTAGAATACCCCTGCTATAGTAACTTTACCTCCAGGGTAGGATTAGAATACCCCTGCTATAGTAACTTTACCTCCAGGGTAGGATTAGAATACCCCTGCTATAGTAACTTTACCTACAGGGTAGGATTAGAATACCCCTGCTATAGTAACTATCTCCATGATAGGATTAGAATACCCCTGCTATAGTAACTTTATCTCCAGGGTAGGATTAGAATACCCCTGCTATAGTAACTTTACCTCCAGGGTAGGATTAGAATACCCCTGCTATAGTAACTATCTCCAGGGTAGGATTAGAATACCCCTGCTATAGTAACTTTACCTCCAGGGTAGGATTAGAATACCCCTGCTATAGTAACTTTACCTACAGGGTAGGATTAGAATACCCCTGCTATAGTAACTTTACCTACAGGGTAGGATTAGAATACCCCTGCTATAGTAACTTTACCTACAGGGTAGGATTAGAATACCCCTGCTATAGTAACTTTACCTACAGGGTAGGATTAGAATACCCCTGCTATAGTAACTTTACCTACAGGGTAGGATTAGAATACCCCTGCTATAGTAACTTTACCTCCATGATAGGATTAGAATACCCCTGCTATAGTAACTTTATCTCCAGGGTAGGATTAGAATACCCCTGCTATAGTAACTATCTCCATGATAGGATTAGAATACCCCTGCTATAGTAACTATCTCCAGGGTAGGATTAGAATACCCCTGCTATAGTAACTTTACCTACAGGGTAGGATTAGAATACCCCTGCTATAGTAACTTTACCTCCAGGGTAGGATTAGAATACCCCTGCTATAGTAACTTTATCTCCAGGGTAGGATTAGAATACCCCTGCTATAGTAACTTTATCTCCATGGTAGGATTAGAATACCCCTGCTATAGTAACTTTACCTCCAGGGTAGGATTAGAATACCCCTGCTATAGTAACTTTACCTCCAGGGTAGGATTAGAATACCCCTGCTATAGTAACTTTATCTCCATGGTAGGATTAGAATACCCCTGCTATAGTAACTTTACCTCCAGGGTAGGATTAGAATACCCCTGCTATAGTAACTTTACCTCCAGGGTAGGATTAGAATACCCCTGCTATAGTAACTTTACCTACAGGGTAGGATTAGAATACCCCTGCTATAGTAACTATCTCCATGATAGGATTAGAATACCCCTGCTATAGTAACTTTATCTCCAGGGTAGGATTAGAATACCCCTGCTATAGTAACTTTACCTCCAGGGTAGGATTAGAATACCCCTGCTATAGTAACTATCTCCAGGGTAGGATTAGAATACCCCTGCTATAGTAACTTTACCTCCAGGGTAGGATTAGAATACCCCTGCTATAGTAACTTTACCTACAGGGTGGGATTAGAATACCCCTGCTATAGTAACTTTACCTACAGGGTAGGATTAGAATACCCCTGCTATAGTAACTTTACCTACAGGGTAGGATTAGAATACCCCTGCTATAGTAACTTTACCTACAGGGTAGGATTAGAATACCCCTGCTATAGTAACTTTACCTACAGGGTAGGATTAGAATACCCCTGCTATAGTAACTTTACCTCCATGATAGGATTAGAATACCCCTGCTATAGTAACTTTATCTCCAGGGTAGGATTAGAATACCCCTGCTATAGTAACTATCTCCATGATAGGATTAGAATACCCCTGCTATAGTAACTATCTCCAGGGTAGGATTAGAATACCCCTGCTATAGTAACTTTACCTACAGGGTAGGATTAGAATACCCCTGCTATAGTAACTTTACCTCCAGGGTAGGATTAGAATACCCCTGCTATAGTAACTTTATCTCCATGGTAGGATTAGAATACCCCTGCTATAGTAACTTTACCTCCAGGGTAGGATTAGAATACCCCTGCTATAGTAACTATCTCCATGATAGGATTAGAATACCCCTGCTATAGTAACTATCTCCATGATAGGATTAGAATACCCCTGCTATAGTAACTTTATCTCCAGGGTAGGATTAGAATACCCCTGCTATAGTAACTTTACCTCCAGGGTAGGATTAGAATACCCCTGCTATAGTAACTATCTCCATGATAGGATTAGAATACCCCTGCTATAGTAACTTTACCTCCAGGGTAGGATTAGAATACCCCTGCTATAGTAACTTTATCTCCATGATAGGATTAGAATACCCCTGCTATAGTAACTTTACCTCCAGGGTAGGATTAGAATACCCCTGCTATAGTAACTTTATCTCCATGGTAGGATTAGAATACCCCTGCTATAGTAACTATCTCCATGGTAGGATTAGAATACCCCTGCTATAGTAACTTTACCTCCAGGGTAGGATTAGAATACCCCTGCTATAGTAACTTCATCTCCAGGGTAGGATTAGAATACCCCTGCAATAGTCACTATCTCCATGGTAGGATTAGAATACCCCTGCTATAGTCACTATCTCCATGGTAGGATTAGAATACCCCTGCTATAGTAACTTTATCTCCATGGTAGGATTAGAATACCCCTGCTATAGTAACTTTACCTCCAGGGTAGGATTAGAATACCCCTGCTATAGTAACTTTATCTCCATGGTAGGATTAGAATACCCCTGCTATAGTAACTTTACCTCCAGGGTAGGATTAGAATACCCCTGCTATAGTAACTTTACCTACAGGGTAGGATTAGAATACCCCTGCTATAGTAACTTTACCTCCAGGGTAGGATTAGAATACCCCTGCTATAGTAACTATCTCCATGGTAGGATTAGAATACCCCTGCTATAGTAACTTTATCTCCATGGTAGGATTAGAATACCCCTGCTATAGTAACTTTACCTCCAGGGTAGGATTAGAATACCCCTGCTATAGTAACTTTATCTCCATGGTAGGATTAGAATACCCCTGCTATAGTAACTTTACCTCCAGGGTAGGATTAGAATACCCCTGCTATAGTAACTATCTCCAGGGTAGGATTAGAATACCCCTGCTATAGTAACTTTATCTCCATGGTAGGATTAGAATACCCCTGCTATAGTAACTTTACCTCCAGGGTAGGATTAGAATACCCCTGCTATAGTCACTATCTCCATGGTAGGATTAGAATACCCCTGCTATAGTAACTTTATCTCCATGGTAGGATTAGAATACCCCTGCTATAGTAACTTTACCTCCAGGGTAGGATTAGAATACCCCTGCTATAGTAACTTTATCTCCATGGTAGGATTAGAATACCCCTGCTATAGTAACTTTACCTCCAGGGTAGGATTAGAATACCCCTGCTATAGTAACTTTACCTACAGGGTAGGATTAGAATACCCCTGCTATAGTAACTTTACCTCCAGGGTAGGATTAGAATACCCCTGCTATAGTAACTATCTCCATGGTAGGATTAGAATACCCCTGCTATAGTAACTTTACCTCCAGGGTAGGATTAGAATACCCCTGCTATAGTAACTTTACCTCCAGGGTAGGATTAGAATACCCCTGCTATAGTAACTTTACCTCCAGGGTAGGATTAGAATACCCCTGCTATAGTAACTTTACCTCCATGGTAGGATTAGAATACCCCTGCTATAGTAACTATCTCCATGGTAGGATTAGAATACCCCTGCTATAGTAACTTTATCTCCATGGTAGGATTAGAATACCCCTGCTATAGTAACTTTACCTCCAGGGTAGGATTAGAATACCCCTGCTATAGTAACTTTATCTCCATGGTAGGATTAGAATAACCCTGCTATAGTAACTTTACCTCCAGGGTAGGATTAGAATACCCCTGCTATAGTAACTTTACCTCCATGGTAGGATTAGAATACCCCTGCTATAGTAACTTTACCTCCAGGGTAGGATTAGAATACCCCTGCTATAGTAACTTTATCTCCAGGGTAGGATTAGAATACCCCTGCTATAGTAACTTTATCTCCAGGGTAGGATTAGAATACCCCTGCTATAGTAACTTTACCTCCAGGGTAGGATTAGAATACCCCTGCTATAGTAACTTTATCTCCAGGGTAGGATTAGAATACCCCTGCTATAGTAACTTTACCTCCAGGGTAGGATTAGAATACCCCTGCTATAGTAACTTTATCTCCAGGGTAGGATTAGAATACCCCTGCTATAGTAACTTTATCTCCAGGGTAGGATTAGAATACCCCTGCTATAGTAACTTTACCTCCAGGGTAGGATTAGAATACCCCTGCTATAGTAACTTTATCTCCAGGGTAGGATTAGAATACCCCTGCTATAGTAACTTTATCTCCAGGGTAGGATTAGAATACCCCTGCTATAGTAACTTTATCTCCATGGTAGGATTAGAATACCCCTGCTATAGTAACTTTATCTCCAGGGTAGGATTAGAATACCCCTGCTATAGTAACTTTACCTCCAGGGTAGGATTAGAATACCCCTGCTATAGTAACTATCTCCATGGTAGGATTAGAATACCCCTGCTATAGTAACTTTACCTCCAGGGTAGGATTAGAATACCCCTGCTATAGTAACTTTATCTCCAGGGTAGGATTAGAATACCCCTGCTATAGTAACTTTATCTCCAGGGTAGGATTAGAATACCCCTGCTATAGTAACTATCTCCATGATAGGATTAGAATACCCCTGCTATAGTAACTTTATCTCCAGGGTAGGATTAGAATACCCCTGCTATAGTAACTTTACCTCCAGGGTAGGATTAGAATACCCCTGCTATAGTAACTTTACCTCCAGGGTAGGATTAGAATACCCCTGCTATAGTAACTTTACCTCCAGGGTAGGATTAGAATACCCCTGCTATAGTAACTTTATCTCCAGGGTAGGATTAGAATACCCCTGCTATAGTAACTTTATCTCCATGGTAGGATTAGAATACCCCTGCTATAGTAACTTTACCTCCAGGGTAGGATTAGAATACCCCTGCTATAGTAACTTTACCTCCAGGGTAGGATTAGAATACCCCTGCTATAGTAACTTTATCTCCATGGTAGGATTAGAATACCCCTGCTATAGTAACTTTACCTCCAGGGTAGGATTAGAATACCCCTGCTATAGTAACTTTACCTCCAGGGTAGGATTAGAATACCCCTGCTATAGTAACTTTACCTACAGGGTAGGATTAGAATACCCCTGCTATAGTAACTATCTCCATGATAGGATTAGAATACCCCTGCTATAGTAACTTTATCTCCAGGGTAGGATTAGAATACCCCTGCTATAGTAACTTTACCTCCAGGGTAGGATTAGAATACCCCTGCTATAGTAACTATCTCCAGGGTAGGATTAGAATACGCCTGCTATAGTAACTTTACCTCCAGGGTAGGATTAGAATACCCCTGCTATAGTAACTTTACCTACAGGGTAGGATTAGAATACCCCTGCTATAGTAACTTTACCTACAGGGTAGGATTAGAATACCCCTGCTATAGTAACTTTACCTACAGGGTAGGATTAGAATACCCCTGCTATAGTAACTTTACCTACAGGGTAGGATTAGAATACCCCTGCTATAGTAACTTTACCTACAGGGTAGGATTAGAATACCCCTGCTATAGTAACTTTACCTCCATGATAGGATTAGAATACCCCTGCTATAGTAACTTTATCTCCAGGGTAGGATTAGAATACCCCTGCTATAGTAACTATCTCCATGATAGGATTAGAATACCCCTGCTATAGTAACTATCTCCAGGGTAGGATTAGAATACCCCTGCTATAGTAACTTTACCTACAGGGTAGGATTAGAATACCCCTGCTATAGTAACTTTACCTCCAGGGTAGGATTAGAATACCCCTGCTATAGTAACTTTATCTCCATGGTAGGATTAGAATACCCCTGCTATAGTAACTTTACCTCCAGGGTAGGATTAGAATACCCCTGCTATAGTAACTATCTCCATGATAGGATTAGAATACCCCTGCTATAGTAACTATCTCCATGATAGGATTAGAATACCCCTGCTATAGTAACTTTATCTCCATGGTAGGATTAGAATACCCCTGCTATAGTAACTTTACCTCCAGGGTAGGATTAGAATACCCCTGCTATAGTAACTTTACCTCCAGGGTAGGATTAGAATACCCCTGCTATAGTAACTTTATCTCCATGGTAGGATTAGAATACCCCTGCTATAGTAACTTTACCTCCAGGGTAGGATTAGAATACCCCTGCTATAGTAACTTTACCTCCAGGGTAGGATTAGAATACCCCTGCTATAGTAACTTTACCTACAGGGTAGGATTAGAATACCCCTGCTATAGTAACTATCTCCATGATAGGATTAGAATACCCCTGCTATAGTAACTTTATCTCCAGGGTAGGATTAGAATACCCCTGCTATAGTAACTTTACCTCCAGGGTAGGATTAGAATACCCCTGCTATAGTAACTATCTCCAGGGTAGGATTAGAATACGCCTGCTATAGTAACTTTACCTCCAGGGTAGGATTAGAATACCCCTGCTATAGTAACTTTACCTACAGGGTAGGATTAGAATACCCCTGCTATAGTAACTTTACCTACAGGGTAGGATTAGAATACCCCTGCTATAGTAACTTTACCTACAGGGTAGGATTAGAATACCCCTGCTATAGTAACTTTACCTACAGGGTAGGATTAGAATACCCCTGCTATAGTAACTTTACCTACAGGGTAGGATTAGAATACCCCTGCTATAGTAACTTTACCTCCATGATAGGATTAGAATACCCCTGCTATAGTAACTTTATCTCCAGGGTAGGATTAGAATACCCCTGCTATAGTAACTATCTCCATGATAGGATTAGAATACCCCTGCTATAGTAACTATCTCCAGGGTAGGATTAGAATACCCCTGCTATAGTAACTTTACCTACAGGGTAGGATTAGAATACCCCTGCTATAGTAACTTTACCTCCAGGGTAGGATTAGAATACCCCTGCTATAGTAACTTTATCTCCATGGTAGGATTAGAATACCCCTGCTATAGTAACTTTACCTCCAGGGTAGGATTAGAATACCCCTGCTATAGTAACTATCTCCATGATAGGATTAGAATACCCCTGCTATAGTAACTATCTCCATGATAGGATTAGAATACCCCTGCTATAGTAACTTTATCTCCAGGGTAGGATTAGAATACCCCTGCTATAGTAACTTTACCTCCAGGGTAGGATTAGAATACCCCTGCTATAGTAACTATCTCCATGATAGGATTAGAATACCCCTGCTATAGTAACTTTACCTCCAGGGTAGGATTAGAATACCCCTGCTATAGTAACTTTATCTCCATGATAGGATTAGAATACCCCTGCTATAGTAACTTTACCTCCAGGGTAGGATTAGAATACCCCTGCTATAGTAACTTTATCTCCATGGTAGGATTAGAATACCCCTGCTATAGTAACTTTACCTCCAGGGTAGGATTAGAATACCCCTGCTATAGTAACTATCTCCAGGGTAGGATTAGAATACCCCTGCTATAGTAACTTTATCTCCAGGGTAGGATTAGAATACCCCTGCTATAGTCACTATCTCCATGGTAGGATTAGAATACCCCTGCTATAGTCACTATCTCCATGGTAGGATTAGAATACCCCTGCTATAGTAACTTTATCTCCATGGTAGGATTAGAATACCCCTGCTATAGTAACTTTACCTCCAGGGTAGGATTAGAATACCCCTGCTATAGTAACTTTATCTCCATGGTAGGATTAGAATACCCCTGCTATAGTAACTTTACCTCCAGGGTAGGATTAGAATACCCCTGCTATAGTAACTATCTCCAGGGTAGGATTAGAATACCCCTGCTATAGTAACTTTATCTCCAGGGTAGGATTAGAATACCCCTGCTATAGTAACTTTATCTCCAGGGTAGGATTATAATACCCCTGCTATAGTAACTATCTCCATGGTAGGATTAGAATAACCCTGCTATAGTAACTTTACCTCCAGGGTAGGATTAGAATACCCCTGCTATAGTAACTTTATCTCCAGGGTAGGATTAGAATACCCCTGCTATAGTAACTTTATCTCCATGGTAGGATTAGAATACCCCTGCTATAGTCACTATCTCCAGGGTAGGATTAGAATACCCCTGCTATAGTCACTATCTCCAGGGTAGGATTAGAATACCCCTGCTATAGTCACTCTACCTCTGGTTGATGGATATGGGTCTGTAGAGGGCCGTCAGAGTGACAGGGCACTCATAGGAGACCTGCTCTTTCACATCACTGAAAGACACAGCCATGGGAATCTGCTCTCGCATCACCAACACATAGTACATCTGGGAGTGGTTTTGAAAGAGACGTTCTTTAATCCATCAGGAATTACTGAATATTTGATGTATCATTATATCTAAAGTACAAAGATTTAGCAAAGGTTTCCATAAAAAACGTTGCCAGTACAGTAGCAGTTTGTGTTATTACCTGAGAATTGCTGCCATCTGCTGACAAGACCTTGATACTGACGACAGTTTCTCCAACAGTCAATGGAGAAGGTTGGGAATCACTTTCTTCATTCACTGAAACTTTCATGTTTTTATCAGGAACTTTGGGCAGTATGGTCACCGAATTACAGTAGAAAGGAACTGTGCCTAAATGAAAAGATTACCAGTTTTTTTTTTTAACAGCACATTATATAAGTCATAGAATAAAATAGAAAACATACTTTATTTTCATATATCTTTATTTTTTTAATGCATATCCACTTACTTGAGTAATCATAGATGTTTGCCGAAAATGTAGGTTGTAATTGAACATTTCCTTCAATTGTAAGGTCACTCAACTCTGCAGTCCTCGCAGACAGTTTGGTGACCTCAATGCAATATTTTTTGGAGGTGCCGTCCTCGGCTCCCACCTCTATTTCAACCAAATTCAATCCATCATTCAGTTTGATGGACTTTGAGCCATCACCACAACGCTGAAAATGTCAAATGTATTGATTTGCAAGAGCGTGAAGAACAAATTATGTGCCTAGTACACAGTGTAGGATATCTTATAGTATTTAAATATATATATATTCGCATCCAAACGTTACTTGGTTGAAACTTACGATTTTATAACTGGCTCCGCAGTCACTTGTGAGCAGGTCCAATGTAACCTGGTCGACATCGCTTGCAACAGTAACTTTATAAGTTGTTACATCTGCTTTGAACGCAGGCTGCAACGTCTGTCCCGAAATTGCAAGCTTCTCCAAATCACAATTGTCCATTTTAGCTTTTCTTTTTAAAGCTTTGTGAAACTGTTTTTATTCTATGATTTCTGTAAACAGTCGCATTTACACTGACGGACTGACATTTCAGTGTCTGTCTGTAACCTTGGAAACAAGCTCGTGTTGTTCTCTGTTCAAATACGGAACGCCTTCTGCGTGTCTAAAAAATATATACCTTGACGCGTTCCGTACTCAAATGCCATTAAAAGCCTGATAAGTCCTGTTTATGATGCCATTGGCACCTACATGAATCACATTATTCTAACTTTACTGTTAAAATAGCAGGTACATTTGTGTCTTTTTGTCGAGAGCAAAAATATATATTTTTTTAAATCAAAAATAATTGTTCTAAAACCAAAAACGAGGCCTTAAATTTTAAAAAAAAATCGCAATCTAATACTTTGTAATAGAATGAAAAACTTTATGTATTTTGAAAAATGTATTTTATTTTTTTATTTTATTTTTAAATTCCGCTATCAACCACCCATCATTTTGGCTAGTTTGCTTGCAGTGTTAATTATTTTTTGTTCACTTTTGAAACTGTTTTGTTCTTCGTTTGCACTTTTGACCCACAGCTGTGGGCAGTCTTCCGTCCAACTTCTACATAGCTAGTAGTTAGTAGTTAGCTCCTACGATTCAGTGTCGGTTCATTACATTCTACTATATCACATACTGTACATACATACCGTAGAATGATAAATCATGTAATTATTATTATCAAGCTAACCAAAAGCATTTAGCTACAAATGCCTGTTCTCGCCATTTTGAATTGAATTAATTGAACTTTCTTTCATGGCAACTCATAAGTAGGTCATGTCCTATTTGTTTCATAGTCTAAACATAGTCACCTGTATGTACATACATACAGTACTGTACAGAAGTGTAAGGCACATGTACAATTCTGTAAAACACATCCGTTTTTAAATGTAAAAAAAAAAAAATACTATGAAGGAACATTTTCTTATTTCACCTTCTCTTGTATCAGGTTGTATCAGGGGAGGACTGCGCCTAAAGAGGCTGGAGACTCATAACTAATCGAAGAGCATGTATATGTCCTGACCAAAATATGAGGAGTCAGTGGTAGGGTTCACTTGATGTTGCAGCACGGCACGATTCTCAGTAGACAAGGGGGCGTGGGATGTCAGGAACAATGACCCCATTGTTAGTGTTTCCAGATGATCCTCCTCATGAAGCAGGTTCTCCACCTGCTGAATCTGGAATGCTCAAAAGAAACAAATCTGTATTAGTGATGATAAATTTAAAGGAAAATCTGTCAAGCCACTCACAGATCACACAGACACATACCTCTGCATAGTCTGGCTCAGACACAGGTGTGTGGAGCATTCCGATATGCCACAGCTGGTGAGGTGTCAGGTTCGCCTCTGTACTTAAAGGGTGATTATTCCAACTCTCTGTGAAATGCTGCAGATCTATTCCCTAGTGCACTACTTTATATCAGAGCCCTATGGCACCCTATTCCCTACATAGTGCACTACTTTATATCAAAGCCCTATGGCACCCTATTCCCTAGTGCACTACTTTTGACCAGAGCCCTATGGCACCCTATTCTCTACATAGTGCACTACTACATAGTGCACTACTTTATATCAGAGCCCTATGGTACCCTATTCCCTACATAGTGCACACTTTTGACCAGGGGCCAATAAGGAATAGGGTGCCTTTTGGAACGTACTCCAGTCTGTTCATAGGGCCTTGAGTCCCTACCAGCGTATTTAAAAAATATGGATCACCTTTTTCCCCTCAGATGTCCCCCTTCGTCCTTCCCAGCCCTCAACATGTGCTCAGCTTTGAAGGCATTATTAGGTCGCTAACCATGCTTTTCGCTAGAAGCAAATTAGAACAGACAAGCGGCATGTCGAACGGCATGAGGTAACAAGTATTTTATTTTATACATTTTAGAATAAAGCTGTAACTTAACAAGAAAAAGTCTCTGGTTGAGAGAATGCCAAGAGTACAAAGCTGTCATCAAGGCAAAGGGTAGCTACTTTTGAAGAGGGGCTCAGATAATAACCATGAAGGTTATAGTAGAGGGGGGTCAGATAATAACCATGACGGTTATAGTAGAGGGGGGTCAGATAATAACCATGAAGGTTATAGTAGCGGGTCAGATATGAACCATGAAGGTTATAGTAGAGGGGGTCAGATAATAACCATGAAGGTTATAGTAGAGGGGGTCAGATAATAACTGTGAAGGTTATAGTAGAGGGGGGTCAGATAATAACCATGAAGGTTATAGTAGAGGGGGTCAGATAATAACCATGAAGGTTATAGTGGAGGGGGATAATAACCATGAAGGTTATAGTAGCGGGTCAGATATTAACCATGAATGTTATAGTAGCGGGGGTCAGATAATAACCATGAAGGTTATAGTGGAGGGGGATAATAACCATGAAGGTTATAGTAGAGGGGGTCAGATAATAACCATGAAGGTTATAGTAGAGGGGGGTCAGATAATAACCATGAAGGTTATAGTGGAGGGGGATAATAACCATGAAGGTTATAGTAGAGGGGGGTCAGATAATAACCATGAAGGTTATAGTGGAGGGGGATAATAACCATGAAGGTTATAGTAGAGGGGGGTCAGATAATAACCATGAAGGTTATAGTGGAGGGGGATAATAACCATGAAGGTTATAGTAGAGGAGGATAATAACCGTGAAGGTTATAGTAGCGGGTCAGATATTAACCATGAAGGTTATAGTAGCGGGTCTAGACAACACTGTGTGTACAGAACAGACAGGAGGCGTCCATCCACCTTGTGTTTCTCCACAGACAACATGCGTAGCTACTAGCACCAGATGACAAAGGCTTAGTCAGATAATCCTCTTGTCAGCCATCTGCCCCATGGCCGTCCCACACTGGCCCTCTGAAATTAAACCACAAAACCAGGGCACCAACATCTGTAACTAGCCAGGTACTTCCATGAGAAAAACAGACATGTGTTGCTGCTTGGGTTGGATTTTAATCATTTAAATCACAGCAAATACTATTTATCAGGATATGTACGTCATGATATGGCCCGATTTGACGGAATATGCTCGATATTTGTACGTAGAGAAACGGTAGGCTCTCAGCTAGATTATAATGCAATGCTAGATGAGCGTGTCCTGACGGTTGCTGTGGACATCTGCTGCCTTGAATCTGTTAACGTTTCAGATAGGTTCACCAGTAGTGAGGGGTGAGAATGTCTTTACTTGAAGCCACAATCAACACATGGCGTACGATACTGTTCGTTGCTCGTAGTCCATCAAGTGGAGGTGTATACATAGTCCGGATCTGTAGGGTCTCTAGTGTCGGGACGGTAAGGCCTACGCTGCCTTGTCCTTGTCATTGTTGTGTATGTACAAATAGCTAATCTCACTGACCTGGCCCACAGGGCTTTCTCTCTGTCTGTCAAGCGAGGGTGGATAGGCCTTTACAAACTTTTAGCAGATCATCCCAGGCACTACCAGTAGGGGACTAGCATTAGACCACCCTGGTAACAGACTACTGAGTTCAGCAGACCACCCTAGTAACAGACTACTGAGTTCAGTAGACCACCCTGGTAATAGACTACTGAGTTCAGTAGACCACCCTAGTAACAGACTACTGAGTTCAGTAGACCACCCTAGTAACAGACTACTGAGTTCAGTAGACCACCCTAGTAACAGACTACTGAGTTCAGTAGACCACCCTAGTAACAGACTACTGGGTTCAGTAGACCACCCTAGTAACAGACTACTGAGTTCAGTAGACCACCCTAGTAACAGACTACTGAGTTCAGTAGACCACCCTGGTAATAGACTACTGAGTTCAGTAGACCACCCTGATAATAGACTACTGAGTTCAGTAGACCACCCTGATAACAGACTACTGAGTTCAGTAGACCACCCTAGTAACAGACTACTGAGTTCAGTAGACCACCCTAGTAACAGACTACTGGGTTCAGTAGACCACTCTGGTAACAGACTACTGAGTTCAGTAGACCACCCTAGTAACAGACTACTGAGTTCAGTAGACCACCCTAGTAACAGACTACTGAGTTCAGTAGACCACCCTAGTAACAGACTACTGGGTTCAGTAGACCACCCTAGTAACAGACTACTGAGTTCAGTAGACCACCCTAGTAACAGACTACTGAGTTCAGTAGACCACCCTGGTAATAGACTACTGAGTTCAGTAGACCACCCTGATAATAGACTACTGAGTTCAGTAGACCACCCTGATAACAGACTACTGAGTTCAGTAGACCACCCTAGTAACAGACTACTGAGTTCAGTAGACAACCCTAGTAACAGACTACTGGGTTCAGTAGACCACTCTGATAATAGACTACAGAGTTCAGTAGACCACCCTAGTAATAGACTACTGAGTTCAGTAGGGTCTAACAGTAGACCACCCTGGTAATAGACTACTGAGTTCAGTAGACCACCCTGATAACAGACTACTGAGTTCAGTAGGCCACCCTAGTAACAGACTACTGGGTTCAGTAGACCACTCTGATAATAGACTACTGAGTTCAGTAGACCACCCTAGTAATAGACTACTGAGTTCAGTAGGGTCTAACAGTAGACCACCCTGGTAATAGACTACTGAGTTCAGTAGACCACCCTGATAACAGACTACTGAGTTCAGTAGGCCACCTTGGTAATAGACTACTGGGTTCAGTAGACCACCCTAGTAACAGACTACTGAGTTCAGTAGACCACTCTAGTAATAGACTACTGAGTTCAGTAGGGTTTAACAGTAGACCACCCTAGTAACAGACTACTGAGTTCAGTAGACCACCCTGGTAACAGACTACTGAGTTCAGTAGACCACCCTGGTAACAGACTACTGGGTTCAGTAGACCACTCTGATAATAGACTACTGAGTTCAGTAGACCACCCTGATAATAGACTACTGAGTTCAGTAGACCACCCTAGTAACAGACTACTGAGTTCAGTAGACCACCCTAGTAACAGACTACTGGGTTCAGTAGACCACTCTGGTAACAGACTACTGAGTTCAGTAGACCACCCTAGTAACAGACTACTGAGTTCAGTAGACCACCCTAGTAACAGACTACTGAGTTCAGTAGACCACCCTAGTAACAGACTACTGGGTTCAGTAGACCACCCTAGTAACAGACTACTGAGTTCAGTAGACCACCCTAGTAACAGACTACTGAGTTCAGTAGACCACCCTGGTAATAGACTACTGAGTTCAGTAGACCACCCTGATAATAGACTACTGAGTTCAGTAGACCACCCTGATAACAGACTACTGAGTTCAGTAGACCACCCTAGTAACAGACTACTGAGTTCAGTAGACAACCCTAGTAACAGACTACTGGGTTCAGTAGACCACTCTGATAATAGACTACAGAGTTCAGTAGACCACCCTAGTAATAGACTACTGAGTTCAGTAGGGTCTAACAGTAGACCACCCTGGTAATAGACTACTGAGTTCAGTAGACCACCCTGATAACAGACTACTGAGTTCAGTAGGCCACCCTAGTAACAGACTACTGGGTTCAGTAGACCACTCTGATAATAGACTACTGAGTTCAGTAGACCACCCTAGTAATAGACTACTGAGTTCAGTAGGGTCTAACAGTAGACCACCCTGGTAATAGACTACTGAGTTCAGTAGACCACCCTGATAACAGACTACTGAGTTCAGTAGGCCACCTTGGTAATAGACTACTGGGTTCAGTAGACCACCCTAGTAACAGACTACTGAGTTCAGTAGACCACTCTAGTAATAGACTACTGAGTTCAGTAGGGTCTAACAGTAGACCACCCTAGTAACAGACTACTGAGTTCAGTAGACCACCCTGGTAACAGACTAGGGTAGCCTAGTGGTTAGAGCGTTGGACTAGTAACCGGAAGTTTGCAAGTTCAAACCCCTGAGCTGACAAGGTACAAATCTGTCGTTCTGCCCCTGAACAGGCAGTTAACCCACTGTTCCTAGGCCGTCATTGAAAATAAGAATTTGTTCCTAACTGACTTGCCTGATTAAATAAAGGTAAAAAAATAAATAATTCATAAACGTAATCAACAGAAGGTTGATATAGCACTGAATTCTAGTTTCAGTGTGACATTGAAATATACTACTAAATACTGTATCCCATATACCTTCATTGAAAAAAGAAAAGTTTGAGGTTCCTGAATATATTTTTTTGGGGGGGAAGAACGTTGCAGTAGTTGCAGACTGACTACTTCCTGTATGAGCGTGTCATAGAACGCCACATCCTATTTTTAAACGTGTGAAGAGAGGAAAAGCACATCACTGCACCTCTGAGTGAGTAAGACATCACAGTCAATATAATAACATCCCCCTTCCTGAGCCTGGGGGGGTGTAGACTCAGTTACACCACATGCTGTCAGTATGACTCATACAGGGTTTAATACAAGATATTTGATATACGGTGCACTTCTTGACTTTTCCCACATTTTGTTACATTACAGCCTTATTCTAAAATGGATTAAAGAATGTTTTTCCTAATCTACACACAAATACCCCATACATTTAGTATTTTATTTTTTATAATAACAGTGTTTATCATGATCATGATTTTTCAATGACTACCTCATTTTTGTACCCCACACATACAATTAAGGTCCCCCAGTCCAGCGGGGAATTTCAAATACAGATTCAACCACAAAGACCAGGGAGGTTTTCCGATGTCTCGAAAAGAAGGGCACCTATTGGTAGATGGCTTTTTAAAAAAGCAGACGTTGAGTATCCCTTTGAGCATGGTGATGTTATTAGTTACACTTTGGTAGGTGCATCAATACACCCAGTCACTACAAAGATACAGGCGTCCTTCCTAACTCAGTTGCTGGAGAGGAAGGAAACCGCTCGGGGATTTCACCATGAGGTCAATGGTGACTTTAAAACAGTTACAGAGTTTAATAACTGTGATAGAAGAAAACTGAGAATGGATCAACAACATTGTAGTTATTCCACAATACTAACCTAATTGACAGAGTGAAAAGAAGGAAGCCTGTACAGAATAAAAATATTCTAAAACATGCATCCTGTTTTAATAAGGCCAAAGAAACAAACTTTATGTGGTGATTACAAAGTGTTATGTTTGAGGCAAATCAAACACAACACATCACTGAGTACCGCTCTTCATATTTTGAAGCATGGTGGTGGCTGCATCATGTTATGGGTATGCTTGTCATCTGCAAGGACTAGGGAGTTTTTTTTAGGATACAAATAAATGGAATATAGCTAAGCACAGGCAAAATCCTAGAGGAAAACCTGGTTCAGTCTGCTTTCCAACAGACACTGGGAGACAAATTCACCTTTCAGCTGGACAATAACTTATTACACAAGGCCAAATATACACTGGAGTTGCTTACCAAGACGACATTGAATGTTCCTGAGTGGTCTAGTTACAGTTTTGATTTAAATCGGCTTAAATCTATGGCAAGACTTGAACATGGCTGTCTAGGTATGATCAACAACAAATCTGACTATCACGTTTCAAGGTAAGACCCAGATGCAGACAACGTCGAATTAACAATGGTTTATTAATCCAACAGGGGCAGGCAAAAGACAGGTCAAGGGGTCAGTATTCCAGATAGGTGGGGCAAAGGTACAGGATGGCAGGCAGGCTCGGGGTCAGGGCAAGCAGAAAAGGTCAAAAACAGGAACAATCGAGAGACAGGAGCAGAGGGGTAGGCTTGACGGAACAAAACAAACTGGCAACAGACAAACAGAGAACACAGGTATAAATACACAGGGGATAATGGGGAAGATGGGCGACACCTGGAGGGGGGTGGAGACAAGCACGAAGACAGGTGAAACAGATCAGGGTGTGACACTGACAGAGCTTGAAGAATTTTAAAAAGAATACTGTGCAAATATTGTACAATCCAGGTGTGCAAAGCTCTTAGAGACTTACCCAGAAAGACTCACAGCTGTAATCGCTGCCAAAGGTGATTCTAACATGTATTTATTCAGGGGTGTGAATACTTATGTAAATGAGACATTTCTGTATTTAGTTTTCAATAAATTTGCAAACATTTCTAAAAACATGTAATTATGGGGTATTGTGTGTAGATGGGTGAAATGTTTTAGTTATTTAGTCCATTTTGAATTCCTGCTGTAACACAACAAAATGTGGAATTGTTTAAGTGGTATGAAAACTTAAGGCACTGCATCACGTTGTGAGATGAGGCGAGATATCTCCTAGACACTTTCCATGTCATTTAAATAAAATAAATAAATCAGTGTGATGATGTTGAATCAACGTGGACAACTGATTAGATTTGCAAAAAGTTATCGACATAAGGGAATTGACTTTTTGTGTTGATTTCACAATGAATTCACTTTAGTTGATAACTCAACCAAATGTAAATCAAAACTAGAGGTTGAACTGACGTCTGTGCCCAGTGGGTAGCCTCTGTGGGGAACAGTCTGTTACATTAGATATCTCCTAGTCTCTCTCTGTGGGGAACAGTCTGTTACATTAGATATCTCCTAGTCTCTCTCTGTGGGGAACAGTCTGTTACATTAGATATCTTCTAGTCTCTCTCCGTGGGGAACAGTCTGTTACATTAGATATCTTCTAGTCTCTCTCTGTGGGGAACAGTCTGTTACATTAGATATCTCCTAGTCCCTCTCTGTGGGGAACAGTCTCACATTTTGGGGGTGAGAGCAGCGGTAGACAAGGTCTGTCTAAGATGTCTGTTGTGACTGTGAGGTAAAGGAGTGGAAGACAGGATACGTCAGTGGACTAACACCGTCCTCCCAGCCACCCCCCCCCCCCCACCCTCTTCCACTTCCACTGAGCTGAGACGTCTAGCGACTGAGCCGCCTAGCGAGAACGCCTGGATCCTGACAAGCCGTCTTCTTCTTCTTCTTCCTCCTCCGTCAGGATGAAGAACCAAAAGAAAAAAAGACGATGCTTTTTCCTCTTAGTTTTCCTGGTCACTCTTCTTCTGTCTCCCTCTCTGGGTAGGTTTTCTGTTCTCTGTCCTGTCCTGATACTAGGATTTCACAGGAGTTCCTGCACCTTCTTTTCCCCTTCCTAATCCCCCCCCACTGCATGTGTCTGTATGTGTTTGTGGTGTGGGTAAGATGTATCATTTTATTGACCTCTGTTGACATTGAACTCTCCTGTGTCTTTCCGCTGCCCTGCCGTTTCAGCAAGTGAGTACAAACGTTGTATTAGAATATTCAGATACATATTACAACAGGTGTTTAAAGTATTGAATTGATTATGAAAACATGTGTTATAATGTGTGAACTGGACACTATGACAGCATGTGTTATAATGTGAACTGGACACTATGACAGCATATGTTATAATGTGAACTGGACACTATGATAGCATGTGTTATAATGTGTGAACTGGACACTATGACAGCATGTGTTATAATGTGTGAACTGGACACTATGATAGCATGTGTTATAATGTGTGAACTGGACACTATGACAGCATGTGTTATAATGTGAACTGGACACTATGATAGCATGTGTTATAATGTGTGAACTGGACACTATGATAGCATGTGTTATAATGTGTGAACTGGACACTATGATAGCATGTGTTATAATGTGTGAACTGGACACTATGACAGCATGTGTTATAATGTGTGAACTGGACACTATGACAGCATGTGTTATAATGTGTGAACTGGACACTATGACAGCATGTGTTATAATGTGTGAACTGGACACTATGATAGCATGTGTTATAATGTGTGATCTTGACACTATGACAGCATGTGTTATAATGTGTGAACTGGACACTATGACAGCATGTGTTATAATGTGTGATCTGGACACTATGACAGCATGTGTTATAATGTGTGATCTGGACACTATGACAGCATGTGTTATAATGTGTGATCTGGACACTATGATAGCATGTGTTATAATGTGTGAACTGGACACTATCCACAGCATGGACACTATCTTTAGATTGTCATTTACCTGTTTGTGTTTGTGAACACGCCGTAAAGCGCTGCTTGTTATAAATGACACGTTCAACTCTTAAGTTTCGATTCATTTTTTCTTCTCCCCCCAGGGCAAACTGACTACGCTCCCTATTTCTATGACAACGGACCGAGCAGCACCAATGGGAACATGGCTCTGTTCAGTATCTCAGAAGACACAGAAGTCGGTGAGTGTTGTAAACAATTATATAAATGCGATGATTATTTAGTTAATTATTTAAATTTTAATGTGGTTAAATTCTAAGAAAATCTCAATGTGGTTGTGATTGATCTTGTGTTTCAAGAGCAAACATTTTAAACATTTTAAATACTATTTTAAAACATTTAAAACATTTAAAATACTATTTTAACACTTTTTAATTATATTTTAAAACATTTTAAATAATATTTTAAAACATTTTAAATAATTAAAAAAAAACATTTCAAATGCTATTTTTAAACATTTTAAATGCTATTTTTAAACATTTTAAATGCTATTTTTAAACATTTTAAATACTATTTTAAAACATTTTAAATAATTTATCCTTGATTGCGCTTGCTTAATTCCAGGGGGGGTTCCCAGGACTGAAAGATTTCAAATAGTATTTGAACCCAGGTCTTCTAATGATAGACTGATCAGTGATCACATGAGCAGCATTGAGCTGCATCACCATCATGCCCTTCAGTGGAGGTGGACGCACGGTAATAGGCTTAGCCAGGAAAACAAAAGAGATGAAGGAGTGGCTGTCAACAATATAACTAACATCTGACAATACAATAATACACCATAGAAATAGAATCACTAGAACGGGAATTCCCATTCGAGTCAATGGGTCTGTCATGACTTAGAAACAGAATCAATGATATAGATCTCAGAATTAACTTTAAGTCTCGATCCGGTTAACGGTATGATCGTCTTTCTTATGATTATCTTCTGTACAACTGTAGAGATGGGTTGCCTTTCCTGTACTTGATAGGCAATGCTTTAACCAAATTCAGTATCTCTATTATTTGAAGGGTACCTACATAGACTCCATAACACATTTATAACCATTTATGACACATTCATAAGCATTCATACCACATTCATAACCATTCATACCACATTCATAACCATTCATGACACATTCATAACCATTCATGACACATTCATAACCATTCATGACACATTCATAACCATTCATACCACATTCATAAGCATTCATACCACATTCATAACCATTCATGACACATTCATAACCATTCATGACACATTCATAACCATTCATGACACATTCATAACCATTCATACCACATTCATAAGCATTCATACCACATTCATAACCATTCATGACACATTCATAACCATTCATACCACATTCATAACCATTCATGACACATTCATAACCATTCATACCACATTCATAAGCATTCATACCACATTCATAACCATTCATGACACATTCATAACCATTCATGACACATTCATACCACATTCATAACCATTCATACCACATTCATAACCATTCATGACACATTCATAACCATTCATGACACATTCATAACCATTCATACCACATTCATAAGCATTCATACCACATTCATAACCATTCATAACAAATTAATAAGCAGGTGCGATTTTTGTCTGTGACCCCACAGGAACACAGCTATATATCCTAAACGGCACCGACCCAGAGGGGGATGCCGTGTGGTTTGGCCTGACCTTTGAGAAGGGCACCAGAGAATACCTGAGAGTGGACCCTAAGTCAGGGAACATAACTCTCATTCAGGAACTAGACAGAGAGGTGAGTGTGACGTAGGGCGCTTTGACAACATGACGTCCAGTAATCTCAGGAGAACCATGACCAAGTCTTGTGTGTGTTGGTGAGTCTGTCATTACCCACAGTGCTGTTTCGAAGTGCTGTTAACAACGTGTTCTTTGTTTTGTCAGAAACAAGGTGAAATCTTGGCTTTTGTTAGCATAACAGATGGTCGGAATAAGGTGAGCTGAGCTTTGACAACAGCATTAGTTGCAAATCCATACGCATCCCATGTATAGGCCTATACGCTAATACAATAATCATACCTGGCTTCTCAGCTGGGCTGTTGTGATGTCATCTGTTTGTTCCTTCCTTTAGGTTATCGAGACGATACGGGTGTTTGTCACCGACGCCAATGATGAGCAACCAGAGTTCCAGAACCTGCCTTTCACCGTGGACGTCCCCGAGGTCAGTGTTAAAACCCGTCATCGACATGAAGACAGCTCTGTCATTGGTTTAAAATGTCTTCAGAGATAATGTTTAAAGATAATGATAGATGTCAATAGTGTCATCATGTGTTTAGAGATAATGCGATTTCAGTAACCCAGGGGCCTGTATGACATGTCGACCAGTAAAGATACCCTGTTATTAGAGCTCTACCGGATATGTACTAGATAAGCGCACAGGCAATGTTATAATTAATGTCATTGATGTTTGTGTCATCTGCAGGACACCGCAGCTGGAATCAGCATTTACAGAGTGCAAGCGGTGGATAAAGACATGGGCTCTGGAGGCAGTGTCAACTACTACTTACTGGTAGATCATGTCCACAGCCCTGGGTCTGGCTCATACATAGAAAGAACATGTTCTGAAACAGGGAGGGACTCTATGAACTTGTCAAATAAAACATTTTTCTACAGTTTGCCCTAATGAACACTGTCCTGGTCTGACAGAGAGTTCAGAGTTAGATCAAAGGTTATATGGGGGATCCATTGTCATACAGTAGATACTATATAATATATGTATAATTATACTGTATGTATAATAGTGGCCAGTTTATTAGGTTTGGACCCCCTCCTTTTAGTACCAGTTTGGACCCCTCCTTTTAGTACCAGTTTGGACCCCCTCCATTTAGTGCCAGTTTGAACCCCCTCCATTTAGTGCCAGTTTGGACCCCCTCCTTTCAGTACCTTTTTGGACCCCCCTTTGCCTCCAGAACAAGCTGAATCCTTCGGGGCCTGGATTCTAGAAGGTGTGGCATTCAAACGGTGCTCAATTGTTATCAAGGGACCCGACATGTATCAGGAAAATCATTCCCCCTCACCATTACAGCACCGCCACCAGCCTGTACCGTTGACAACAGCCTGTACCGTTGACACCAGCCTGTACCGTTAACACCAGCCTGTACCGTTGACACCAGCCTGTACAGTTGACACCAGCCTGTACCGTTGACACCAGCCTGTACCGTTAACACCAGCCTGTACTGTTAACACCAGCCTGTACCCTTAACACCAGCCTGTACCGTTAACACCAGCCTGTACCGTTGACACCAGCCTGTACCGTTAACACCAGCCTGTACCGTTGACACCAGCCTGCACTGTTAACACCAGCCTGTACCGTTGACACCAGCCTGTACTATTAAAACCAGCCAGGATGGGGCAATGGACTCATGCTACTAACACCAAATCCTGACTCTGCAAACAGCCAAAATAACTCCTGGCGCCGACAGAGATGGCCGCCTCGCTTCGCGTTCCTAGGAAACTACGCAGTGTTTAGTTTTTTTACGTGTTATTTCTTACACAAGCACTACACTCGCATTAACATCTGCTAATCTGCTAACAAATAACATTTTATTTTAGCATGACTCAACAGGACCTGTGATTCATCGGACCAGGCAATGTTTTTTTCACGCCTTAATTGTCCAGTGTTGGTGATCGTGTGTCCACTGGAGCGTCTTCTTCTTGTTTTTAGCTGATAGCAGTGGAACCCGGTGTGGTCGCCTGCTGTAATAACCCGTCCGTGACAAGGATCGACGAGCTGTGCGTTCCGAGATGCCGTTCTGCTCACCCTGTTGTACTGCGCTGTTATTTGTCTGTTTGTGGCCGGCCTGTTAGCGTGCACGATTCTTGCCATTCTCCTACAACCTCTCTCATCAACAAGCTGTTTTTTTCACCCACAGGACTGCCGCTGACTGGATGTGTTTCTGTTTGTCGCACCTAGACGCTGTCTTGCGTGAAAAGCCCAGGAGGTCGGCCTGGGCTTTACGCTCAAAGTTGCTTACTTTTTTACCGACTAGGCAAGTCAGTTAAGAACAAATTCTTATTTTCAATGACGGCCCAGGGGCAGAACGACCTTGTCAGCTTGGGGATTTGAACTTGCAACCTTTCGGTTATTAGTCCAACACTCTAACCACTAGGCTACCCTGCCGCCCCTTAGTTAACATACTGGAAAGTTTTATGTATTAGTAACCAATAGCTAACATACTGGTACTGTAAGGATGTAAGCGCTGTAAGGATATGCTTTGCGGTTCGTAAGGACAGCGTAACAAACTGTCAGCCAACATAACGTTTTGCCCATTCTAACGTTCAATCCAACAGTAACTGAATGCCTCGATGCCTGTCTGCCTGCTTTATATACCAAGTCATGGCCTCCTGCCTCACTGTCTGTAGGAGCGAACCATTTTCGTGAACAGTTTAGTGTACCTAATAATGTGGCCACTGAGTGTATATACCATTTAACAATTTACGTACGGTTGTCTCGGGAATCGAACCCACAACCTTGGTGTTACAGCACCATTCTTTACCAACTGATATACACTGAACAAAAATATAAACGCAACATGTAAAGTGTTGGTCTCATGTTTCATGATCTGAAATAAAAGATCCCAGAAATGTTACAAACGTACAAAAAGGGTATTTTTCTCAAATGTTGAGCACAAATTTGTTTACATCCCTGTTAGTGAGCATTTCTCCTTTGCCAAAATAATCCATCCACCTGACAGGTGTGTCATATCAAGAAGCTGATTAAACAGCGTGATCATTACATAGGTGCACCTTGTTCTTGGGACGATAAAAGGCCACTCTAAAACGTGCAGTTTTGTCACACAACACAATGCCACAGATGTCTCAAGTTTTGAGGGAGCATGTAATTGGCACGCTGACTGCAGGAATGTCCTCCAGAGCTGTTGTTAGATAATTGAATGTTCATTTCTCTAACATAAGTCACTTCCAATGTCCTTTTAGAGAATTTGGCGTGCAACCGGCCTCACAACAGCAGACCACGCAACATCAGGCTTCGTCTCCTGTGGGATTGTCTGAGACCAGCCACCCGAACAGCTGATGAATCTGTGGGTTTGCACAACTGAAGAATTTCTGCACAAACTGTCAGAAACCGTCCCAGGGAAGCTCATCTGCGTGCGCGTCGTCCTCCCCAGGGTCTTGACCTGACTGCAGTTCGGCGTCGTAACTGACTTCAGAGAGCAAATGCTCATCTTCTATGGCCACTGGCACGCTGGAGAAGTGTGCTCTTCACGGATTAATCCTGGTATCAACTGTACTGGGCAGACAGCGTGTATGGGATTGCATGGTGGAGTGGTTTGCTGATGTCAACGTTGTGAACAGAGTTTGACAACATTTCACAGGCCACAATCAACAGCCTGATCAACTCTATGCGAAGGAGATGTGTCACGCCGCATGAGGCAAATGGTCTCACCAGATACTAACTGGTTTTCTGATCCACGCCCCTACCTTTTTTATAAAGGTATCTGTGACCAACAAATGTGTGGAATCTATAGATTAGGACCTAATGAATTTATTTCCTTATATGAACTGTAACTCAGTAAAATCGTTGAAGTTGTTGCATGTTGTGTTTTTTTAAATTTTTTGTTCAGTGTAAAACGGACCAGATGGATGGTAAAGGGCATGTATAAAAACAGGAAGGAAGCCATCTGTGGAGAGAAAACAATTAATTTTACACTAGAGTGGAGGCAGGAAATGGGGCCCCTCTAGTGGATTACATTTCAATTACATTTTAGTAAGTTATTGAGGGCTTAGCTGAAGCTTAGGGTAGCTTTTGGCCATCAGCAAGCAAACAGTAGTTGGCACTGTTCATATGTCGACTGTTATTGGTTGTTTTAGCTATATTTAGATGTGTGACGTTATTGGTTGGTTTGATGTGTGATGTGGTTTTGGTTGGATTTGATGTCTGTTGTGGTATTGGTTGGGTTTGATGTGTGATGTGGAATTGGTTGGGTTTGATGTGTGAATGTTAGTCATTGAATGGAGGGTGTGATTAGTCATTGAATGGAGGGTGCCATTAGTCATTGAATGGAGGGTGTGATTAGTCACTGAATGGATGGTGTGATTAGTCACTGAATTGAGGGTGTGATTAGTCATTGAATGGAGGGTGTGATTAGTCATTGAATGGAGGGTGTGATTAGTCATTGAATGGAGGGTGTGATTAGTCATTAAATGGAGGGTGCAATTAGTCATTGAATGGAGGGTGCCATTAGTCATTGAATGGAGGGTGTGATTAGTCATTGAATGGAGGGTGTGATTAGTCATTAAATGGAGGGTGTGATTAGTCACTGAATGGATGGTGTGATTAGTCACTGAATGGAGGGGGGAATTAGTCATTGAATTGAGGGTGTGATTAATCATTGCATGGAGGGTGCAATTAGTCATTGAATGGAGGGTGAAATTAGTCACTGAATTGAGGGTGTGATTAGTCATTGAATGGAGGGTGTGATTAGTCATTGAATGGAGGGTGTGATTAGTCATTAAATGGAGGGTGCAATTAGTCATTGAATGGAGGGTGCCATTAGTCATTGAATGGAGGGTGTGATTAGTCATCGAATGGAGGGTGTGATTAGTCACTGAATAGATGGTGTGATTAGTCACTGAATGGAGGGGGAAATTAGTCATTGAATGGAGGGTGTGACTAGTCACTGAATGGAGGGTGTGATTAGTTAGATGTAGTTAAGTTTAGATCTCAGTATGCATTATCATAATCCAGGGTTTTACTGTCTGTTCCCAGGGCACCACTACTACCAGGTTCACCATCGACGGCCACAGTGGGGTCCTGCGGATCAAACCAGGCGAGACGCTCGACTACGAGACCACAGCAACACACTTTGTGATAGTGGTTGCCAAGGTGAGTGCAGGCTAGCTATGTGTCAATCAATGCATCAATCAATTAACCCCCCCCCCCCCCCCCAACAAATGTTAAAGCTCTTTTTACATCAGCAGTTGTCACAAAGTGCTTTATAGATGTGAAAGACATAAAACCCCAAAGAGCAATGTGTCACACCTGTCTGGTCTGGTCTGGTTTGGTTTGATCTTGTCTGGTCTGGGAATGCTGATATCTTCTGGCCCTGTCTCTGGGCTTTAGAGGGAGGGTAAACTCTCTCTCCTCCTTCTCTGTCTTTGGGCCTCAGAGGGAGGGAGGGTAAACTCTCTCTCCTCCTTCTCTGTCTCTGGGCCTCAGAGGGAGGGAGGGAGGGAGGGTAAACTCTCTCTCCTCCATCTCTGTCTCTGGGCCTCAGAGGGAGGGAGGGAGGGAGGGTAAACTCTCTCTCCTCCTTCTCTGTCTCTGGGCCTCAGAGGGAGGGAGGGTAAACTCTCTCTCCTCCTTCTCTGTCTCTGGGCCTCAGAGGGAGGGAGGGAGGGAGGGTAAACTCTCTCTCCTCCATCTCTGTCTCTGGGCCTCAGAGGGAGGGAGGGTAAACTCTCTCTCCTCCATCTCTGTCTCTGGGCCTCAGAGGGAGGGAGGGAGGGTAAACTCTCTCTCCTCCTTCTCTGTCTCTGGGCCTCAGAGGGAGGGAGGGTAAACTCTCTCTCCTCCATCTCTGTCTCTGGGCCTCAGAGGGAGGGAGGGAGGGAGGGTAAACTCTCTCTCCTCCTTCTCTGTCTCTGGGTCTCAGAGGGAGGGAGGGAGGGTAAACTCTCTCTCCTCCTTCTCTGTCTCTGGGCCTCAGAGGGAGGGAGGGAGGGTAAACTCTCTCTCCTCCATCTCTGTCTCTGGGCCTCAGAGGGAGGGAGGGAGGGAGGGAGGCTAAACTCTCTCTCCTCCATCTCTATCTCTGGGCCTCAGAGGGAGGGAGGGAGGGAGGGTAAACTCTCTCTCCTCCATCTCTGTCTCTGGGCCTCAGAGGGAGGGAGGGTAAACTCTCTCTCCTCCATCTCTGTCTCTGGGCTTGAGAGGGAGGGAGGGAGGGAAGGTAAACTCTCTCTCCTCCATCTCTATCTCTGGGCCTCAGAGGGAGGGAGGGAGGGAGGGAGGGAGGGAGGGTAAACTCTCTCTCCTCCATCTCTGTATCTGGGCCTCAGAGGGAGGGAGGGAGGGAGGGAGGGTAAACTCTCTCTCCTCCATCTCTGTCTCTGGGCTTGAGAGGGAGGGAGGGAGGGTAAACTCTCTCTCCTCCATCTCTGTCTCTGGGCCTCAGAGGGAGGGAGGGAGGGAGGGAGGGAGGGTAAACTCTCTCTCCTCCTTCCCTGTCTCTCAGGGGGAGGAAAACTTGTCCTCTTCTCTGAGCCATGGGGGAAGGTGAAGGGCTGGGAGTCTCTCTTCCGTCTCTGTCTTTTAGCCTCAGTGGGAGGGTCAGCTCCTCTCCTATATCCCTGTGTGTCAGTCTCTAAGCTCTTGTGATGGGTCAGCCCTGATTTACCTAAGGCTACACTACAACGCCGCCCTTGACCCCACCACATGGCAGCTGATCGACTAATTGTCTTGGGTGAAGGAGCAAGTTGTTTTACGACAGGATGTTTGTAAACAACAACACAAGCCCTTTATTATATCTTAAGTGTGTATTTTAACGGAAGCCTGATCACATAGAAAGCAGGATGAAATGTACATGGTGGATCTGTAGCAGATGGGGGGGGGGTGGGGGGGGTCTGTGGCAACTCGCTCCTCAGTCTGAAGTATCGCCTCTTTGCGCCATTGGAGAAGGTATTTTTCATGAGTGGGATGGAGTCTCTGGATGTGCAGATCACACAAGATCACACCTCCTCTATTAAGGGGGGATGTGGTATCTCCCCAATTAAGGGTTGAAGTGGTACCTCCTCTATTAAGGGGGGGAAGTGGTACCTCCTCTATTAAGGGGGGATGTGGTATCGCCCCAATTAAGGGTTGAAGTGGCACCTCCTCTATTAAGGGGGGGAAGTGGTACCTCCTCTATTAAGGGGGGATGTGGTACCTCCTCTATTAAGGGGGGAAGTGGTACCTCCTCTATTAAGGGGGGAAGTGGTACCTCCTCTATTAAGGGGGGAAGTGGTACCTCCTCTATTAAGGGGGGAAGTGGTACCTCCTCTATTAAGGGGGGAAGTGGTACCTCCTCTATTAAGGGGGGAAGTGGTACCTCCTCTATTAAGGGGGGAAGTGGTACCTCCTCTATTAAGGGGGGGAAGTGGTACCTCCTCTATTAAGGGGGGAAGTGGTACCTCCTCTATTAAGGGGGGAAGTGGTACCTCCTCTATTAAGGGGGGAAGTGGTACCTCCTCTATTAAGGGGGGAAGTGGTACCTCCTCTATTAAGGGGGGAAGTGGTACCTCCTCTATTAAGGGGGGAAGTGGTACCTCCTCTATTAAGCGGGGAAGTGGTACCTCCTCTATTAAGGGGGGAAGTGGTACCTCCTCTATTAAGGGGGGAAGTGGTACCTCCTCTATTAAGGGGGGAAGTGGTACCTCCTCTATTAAGGGGGGAAGTGGTACCTCCTCTATTAAGGGGGGAAGTGGTACCTCCTCTATTAAGGGGGGAAGTGGTACCTCCTCTATTAAGGGGGGAAGTGGTACCTCCTCTATTAAGGGGGGAAGTGGTACCTCCTCTATTAAGGGGGGAAGTGGTACCTCCTCTATTAAGGGGGGAAGTGGTACCTCCTCTATTAAGGGGGGAAGTGGTACCTCCTCTATTAAGGGGGGAAGTGGTACCTCCTCTATTAAGGGGGGAAGTGGTACCTCCTCTATTAAGGGGGGAAGTGGTACCTCCTCTATTAAGGGGGGAAGTGGTACCTTCTCTATTAAGGGGGGAAGTGGTACCTCCTCTATTAAGGGGGGAAGTGGTACCTCCTCTATTAAGGGGGGAAGTGGTACCTCCTCTATTAAGGGGGGGAAGTGGTACCTCCTCTATTAAGGGGGGAAGTGGTACCTCCTCTATTAAGGGGGGAAGTGGTACCTCCTCTATTAAGGGGGGAAGTGGTACCTCCTCTATTAAGGGGGGAAGTGGTACCTCCTCTATTAAGGGGGGAAGTGGTACCTCCTCTATTAAGGGGGGAAGTGGTACCTCCTCTATTAAGCGGGGAAGTGGTACCTCCTCTATTAAGGGGGGAAGTGGTACCTCCTCTATTAAGGGGGGGAAGTGGTACCTCCTCTATTAAGGGGGGAAGTGGTACCTCCTCTATTAAGGGGGGAAGTGGTACCTCCTCTATTAAGGGGGGAAGTGGTACCTCCTCTATTAAGGGGGGAAGTGGTACCTCCTCTATTAAGGGGGGAAGTGGTACCTCCTCTATTAAGGGGGGAAGTGGTACCTCCTCTATTAAGGGGGGAAGTGGTACCTCCTCTATTAAGGGGGGAAGTGGTACCTCCTCTATTAAGGGGGGAAGTGGTACCTCCTCTATTAAGGGGGGAAGTGGTACCTCCTCTATTAAGGGGGGAAGTGGTACCTCCTCTATTAAGGGGGGAAGTGGTACCTCCTCTATTAAGGGGGGAAGTGGTACCTTCTCTATTAAGGGGGGAAGTGGTACCTCCTCTATTAAGGGGGGAAGTGGTACCTCCTCTATTAAGGGGGGAAGTGGTACCTCCTCTATTAAGGGGGGAAGTGGTACCTCCTCTATTAAGGGGGGAAGTGGTACCTCCTCTATTAAGGGGGGAAGTGGTACCTCCTCTATTAAGGGGGGGAAGTGGTACCTCCTCTATTAAGGGGGGAAGTGGTACCTCCTCTATTAAGGGGGGGATGTGGTACCTCCTCTATTAAGGGGGGAAGTGGTACCTCCTCTATTAAGGGGGGAAGTGGTACCTCCTCTATTAAGGGGGGAAGTGGTACCTCCTCTATTAAGGGGGGAAGTGGTACCTCCTCTATTAAGGGGGGAAGTGGTACCTCCTCACTATTAAACACCATTACAGCCTTAACACAGAGGGTTTACTTCTGCAGAGTACCGTTACTTCACAATAGTGATTTTAGCTCGTAACATCAGCACTGGATAATCAGTCATTATTTACCATGTCCAATGTCTAACCCTCTGTTGTATCCATCAGGATGGGGGTGGGCAGTACAAAGGGAAGCATCAGGTGTTGACGTCTACAGCCACCATCACCATCAACGTCCTCGACGCCCAAGACACTCCTCCAGCCTTCGTTGGAACTCCTTACTTTGGCTACGTCTACGAGGTCTCACTTCCTGTAAGTACAACACGACCTTCTTACTTTGGCTACGTCTACCAGGTCTCACTTCCTGTAAGTACAACACAACCTCCTTACTTTGGCTACGTCTACGAGGTCTCACTTCCTGTAAGTACAACACAACCTCCTTACTTTGGCTACGTCTACGAGGTCTCACTTCCTGTAAGTACAACACGACCTCCTTACTTTGGCTACGTCTACGAGGTCTCACTTCCTGTAAGTACAACACGACCTCCTTACTTTGGCTACGCCTACGAGGTCTCACTTCCTGTAAGTACAACACAACCTCCTTACTTTGGCTACGTCTACGAGGTCTCACTTCCTGTAAGTACAACACGACCTCCTTACTTTGGCTACGTCTACCAGGTCTCACTTCCTGTAAGTACAACACGACCTTCTTACTTTGGCTACGTCTACCAGGTCTCACTTCCTGTAAGTACAACACAAGCTCCTTACTTTGGCTACGTCTACGAGGTCTCACTTCCTGTAAGTACAACACAACCTCCTTACTTTGGCTACGTCTACGAGGTCTCACTTCCTGTAAGTACAACACAACCTCCTTACTTTGGCTACGTCTACGAGGTCTCACTTCCTGTAACCTGATGATCCACTGGTCTTTAACACAGAACCCTGTTATAGAAAAGCTGTAAACACTTTCTTTAGAGAGCTTTTTCAAGTCTTTTCTTTATAATCAATACATCGTATTTGAATAATTTTTTGAATAACATCTTGTCATATTAACATACGCTACATGACCAAAAATATGTGGACACATGCTCGTCGAAAATCTCATTCCAAAATCATGGGTATTAATATGGAGTTGTTCCCCCATTGCTGCTATAACAGCTTCCACTCTTCTGGGAAGGCTTTTCCACTAGATGTTGGAACATTGCTGCTATAACAACCTCCACTCTTCTGGGAAGGCTTTTCCACTAGATGTTGGAACATTGCTGCTATAACAGCCTCCACTCTTCTGGGAAGGCTTTTCCACTAGATGTTGGAACATTGCTGCTATAACAGCCTCCACTTTTCTGGGAAGGCTTTCCACTAGATGTTGGAACATTGCTACTATAACAGCCTCCACTTTTCTGGGAAGGCTTTCCACTAGATGTTGGAACATTGCTGCTATAACAGCCTCCACTTTTCTGGGAAGGCTTTCCACTAGATGTTGGAACATTGCTGCTATAACAGCCTCCACTCTTCTGGGAAGGCTTTCCACTAGATGTTGGAACATTGCTGCTATAACAGCCTCCATTCTTCTGGAAAGGCTTTTCCACTAGATGTTGGAACATTGCTGTGGGGATTTGCTTCCATTCAGCCACAAGAGCATTAGTGAGGTCGGGCACTGATGTTGGGCGATTAGGCCTGGCTCGCAATCGGTGTGCCAATTCATCCCAAAGCTGTTCGATGGAGTTGAGGTCAGGGTTCTGTGCAGGCCAGTAAAGTTCTTCCACACCGATGTCAACAACACATTTCTGTATGTGCCTCGCTTTGTGCACAGGGGCATTTTCATGCTAACACAGGAAAGGGCCTACCCCAAACCGTTGCCACAAAGTTGGGAGTTCAGAATCGTCTTGAATGTCATTATACACTGTAGCGTTAAGATTTCTCTTCACTGGAGCTAAGGGACCTAGCCCGAACCATGAAAAACAGCCCCAGACAATTATTCCTCCTCCGCCAAACTTTACAGTTGGCACTATTGCATTCGGGCAGGTAGCGTTCTCTTGGAATCTGCCAAACCCAGATTTTGTCCGTCAGACTGCCATATGGTGAAGCATGATTCACCACTCCAGAGAACGTGTTTCCACTGCTCCAGAGTCCAATGGTTGTTAGCTTTATACCACTTCAGCCGACACTTGTCATTGCGTATGGTGATCTTAGGCTTGTGTGAGGCTGCTCGGCCATGGAAACCCATTTCATGAAGCTCCTGACGAACAGTTCTTGTGCTGACGTTGCTTCCAGAGGCAGTTTGCAACTCGGTGGTGAATGTTGTATTGTATTGTTGTATAGTATTGTTACGCGCTTCAGCAGTCTGCGGTCCTGTTCTGTGAGCTTGAGTGGCCTAACACTTAATGGCTGAGCCATTGTTGCTCCACTTCACAATAACAGCACTTACAGTTGACCGGGGGCAGCTCTAGCAAGGCAGAAATTTCACAAACTGACTTGTTGGAAAGGTGGAATCCTGTGACGGTGCCACATTGAAAGTCACTGAGCTCTTCAGTATGGGCCATTCTACTGCCAATGTTTGTCTATGGAGATTGCATGGCTGTGTGCTCGATTTTATACACCTGTTCGCAACGGGCTTGGCTGAACTAGCCGAATCCACTAATTTGAAGGGGTGTCCACATAGTTTTGTGCATATAGTTCCAGTACTTTTTATAAAATATTTTTCATGCCATTTCTTTATGATTTATAATTTGTATTTGCAGGGTTCTGAAATATCCACTGTGTTTGCCAAAGATGGAGACGAAGGAAACCCTAATCCTATTCATTATTCTATTACCAATGGTAAGTTATAAACACACATGCACACACACACACACACACACGCACGCACGCACGCACATACACACACACACACACACAAACACACACACACACACACACACACACACACACACACACACACACACACACACACACACACACACACACACACTACAAAGCTATTTCTTTACATACTGATAAACCGTGTGTTTGTCTACAGTTTGACAGATATTTGTGATTTCTGTATGAGTCATGATTCACACGCGTTCCTTTCTTCTGCAGGCAGTGAGGGTGTCTTCACCATCAATAGCACAAGTGGTTGTATCAGCCTAACAGCTTATCCAGTCACGCTGAGGAATGAATTATATGAAATCCAAGTCAAAGTAATAAG